>NW_015390780.1:48964-80252 GCF_001527695.2 Protobothrops mucrosquamatus | reverse complement strand
TCTGCAAGCTGCTGCTGCTGCTGCTGCTGCTGCTGGACAATGCAAGGCCACTGCCACTATTGCTTCCTTGAACTGTTGGACTCACATAGGCCATAGCTTTGAGGGGCTGCCTAGCAGATATTGGAAAGTGTCCCACACTGTGGACTCTGTGTTGAAGTTGCCCTGGTGAAGGAACTAAAAAGAGGAGAAATAGAAAAGAGTAACTGAGAGCTATAATGTAAGAGAAATTTAAATAATTCCTGACAGTGACTTTACATATTAAGATGAGGAAGTAAATTAATTAAACAAATATACCAATGTAAAAATGTGTACAGAAGCACAGTTATTACCCTTTTTCCTGAAAGTAAGGCCTACCCCGAAAATAAGCTCTAGCTTGATTTTTGGGGATGGGCCTAATATAAGCCCTACCCCAAAAATAAGCCCTAGTTTTGGGGCGAGGCACACATTTAAAAATCAAGCTATGGTGGGGGTATGGATCTACCCTATGCGCACCCACTTACCTCGCAGCCAGGCCTCCCCTCACCGGCCCAGAACCAAGCTACAGATTCAATCCATAGCTTGGTTCTGCAAGATATCAGCAGCCGAGGACCGAGCTAAATTCAATCCATAGCTCGGTAGTCGGCTGCATAGGCCCTTCCAGAAAGGCCTGACTGCAAAATGCAGGCGGGAATGCTGCTGCAGAATGAAGCTGCTCCTTCAGCCCCAGAAGAAGTGGACCGGCTGGGCTGGGTGTTAGTGCCAGAGGTGAGTAGTACACCCCCCGAAAATAAGACCTGTGCCTCTTTTAGAGGCAAAAAGAAAAAAGAAAGAAAGATCCAGTCTTATTTTCAGGGAAACACAGTATGTGTAGTTCTTTCCTATTTGACCCCTTTCCTATGAAATCCAGGCATGTATATCCATGCGGAAGGAAAGGGGAGCAGATGACAAAACATACAGTATACTGTATCAAAGCCTGTCAACCGAAAAACAAGTTGTGATGCAAATACTTAAGGGTGAGCTTTGTGTCATAATGACACTGCATGAGTCATCTTTTGGTAACTGCAGATACTTATGAGTTTGGGGAAATATTTTAAAACCCTCACAGAGGAGAAAAAGTGAAGAGATGGTACTTAACAACAGCATTGGATTGAAATATTTTCTTATCCAAATCATGCCAAACAACTTGAAAGTTGGAAGCAGAAAACCTCCTAGCATCCTTTAAGTAATGATAAAAAAAATACTGAATCTGGAATGAATTTGTATGCACTTGAAGTGCTAAGTCCTACAATCGTCATTCTTTGCAATCTTGCTGGATCGTTGTCTCCTGGAGATAAAGTCTTCCTGCGATCGGAAATTTTACAACTATGTTAATAATAAATGCATAGAAAGAAAATAGAAAAATCCTCTCATTGGGTATTTTTTTGGAATCCTATTTTTAGTGACAGAAAATAAAAGTACATTTAAAATGAGATCCAAATAATTTCCATTAAACCATTTTCCTGAATATAAATCTTCAAAGTAAAGTTTCTCTCAATTTAGTAGCAATAGCAGTAGCACTTAGACGTATATACCGCTTCACAGTGCTTTACAGCCCCAAGTGGTTCACTGAGTCAGCATATTGCCCCCCAACAATCTGGGTCCTCATTTTATCGATGGAAGGCTGAGTCAATCTTGAGCCGGTGAGACTTGAACTGCTGGCAGTTGGCAAAATTAGCCTTCAGTACTGAATTCTAATCATTGCACCATCAGGGATTAATTTAAGTTTAACTCTTAATGACTGCCTAGGAACAGAGGAACAGAATCTTCAATCTGTATACCAAATAACTAGTAGGGAATTAAGGGAAGTAAGTTGGATCCCTGAGGCTAAGATCAAAGATGTGTCAGAGAGGCTTACAAAATAATCAAGCCCACCAATTATTATCCCTTTCTCCTCTTTCATGTTGGGATGAATGATACAATCAAATGCCTGGAAATAATATCTTGGAACTATAGCAATAGCAATAGCACTTAGACTTATATATTGCTTCACAGTGCTTTATAGCCCTCTCTAAGGGGTTTACAGAGTCAGCAAATTACCCCCAACAAACTGGGTCCTCATTTTACCGACCTCGGAAGGATGGAAGGCTGAGTCAACCTTGAGCCGGTGAGACTTGAACTGCAGAATTAGCCTGCGATACTGCATTTTAACCACTGCACCACCACAGTTCACAACTATGAGGAACTAAACAGTAAACAATACAGGATATAGATATTCTTCTCTTCCATACTGCCAACGATAGATCAATATCAAACAAGGGAGCCAAGGATTCTGTCTCACGGGATGGCGCCATTAACAGAACTTTGCATTTCTAGACTATGGTTTATATTACCTACAAGAAGAGCTTCTTGCAAGAGATGGGCTGTACCTCACATAGACTGGAAAACAACTACTCAGGCTCATCTGAAGGGTTTTAAACTAAAAAGGGAAAGAGAGGGTGGCCAATCTTTAAGACCAAACCCCAAGAAAACAAATTAGACGATGAGAAAGGAAGTGGCGAGAAGGAAGGAGAATTCAGGTATAAAACAGAAGAGGTAAGAAGCAAGTACAGGGTCAGCCGTAAACAGCTCAGATGCCTACACGTTAATGCTCAGAGTTTTGGGGAACAAACCGGAGAACCTGAGGGCATGAGGGCAGATATAAATGAGGGCAGGTATGATATTGTTGTCATTACAGAAATTTGGTGGGTTGGAATCTATGATTGGAACATGCTGCCAGAAGGATATAAATTGTTCAAACACACCCAACAAAAGAAGAGGTACTTACATACATTGTATGTAAGCAATCACTCTATCTCTATAGAAATATATGATACCAAGAATGAAAGCCCTCTTGAATGCATTTGGGTGAATATAAGAGGAAAAAGAAATGATATTGCTATAGGCCACCCAACCAAGCAGAGAAAACAGAACATTTTGCTAATCAGCTAAATAAGATGTGCAAGAAATATAACACTGTAGGGGGACTTCGGTCACCCTGACACCCTGGGAGACAAACGCTACCCTTTGTTCCTGATAATGAATCAACTGCTCTGAGGAAACAGTTCCTCAAGAAGGGGAAAAAAAGTCATATTAACCTGCAATTTTTTTGAAAGCAACATATATAAACTTAAAGTGATCCTGAAAAGAAAAAAACTACCTGAAGCAAGAATGTAAAATATTCTAGTTTTTTTCTCTCTAAAATCTGGGGCCTTGGTTCTTTCTATCAGTCCTAATGATTTGCCACAGGAGCTGTATGACTATTGGATTAAAAGATCCAAGATTAGGAAAGAATGGCAATCAAACAGCTTTCAATAAATAAAAAGAACATGAACATTCACATACTTACTGCAAGACTGCATTCTGGATACCCCGTTACTGGCTCCATGCAAGTTAGAATCAAAACTTAGGCTGTTCCTCACAGAACCGGCAGGGCTGTTGTTTGTATTGACAGTAAGGGTACTTGGCATTCGAGCTAAATTAGGCATGCTTCTTCGGAGTTTGTCTGCAGCAAAAGTAAGACATCAAGCATGAATTTCAAAGATAAAGTTCTTTCGGATCAAGTCAAAAGGACCAATTGATGTGGGATTTATAGAAGGATGCATCTGGTCAAGCAAGCTAATAATGGCAAAATCTTATCTCCTTTGATTGTGCCATGCCAATTCCTATGGCAATAACATTACCTTAGAAAATTCCAATAATATTCTTTTCATACTAGAATCCCATTTCTGGGATGGGAACAATAGTGATTGTAATATTCCAAAAAAGAAACAGGAGAGATTTGTACCATGTGGCTCTGAAAGTTTTCAGTTCAGAAAATCTTCGCCAGTTGAAGCTAGTTCAATTCAGTCCCAACCATCCTCAACCTTTCTTACTTCATATTTCCTCTCCCTTCTAGTCCTAACTTGCTTGATTGGAAGAATGGTAGAAAATGTTATGTATTACCCTATACCTCACTTTTTGTGCCATCCCAACTTTGAAAATTAAATTTGTGCCAACCAACCAAGTCAGATGTATTCAAGAGTCATGCTTTTTGCCCTATCAACTTAAAGGACTTTAGTTCTGCTGCAGTCCAAAAACAGTCACAATATGAGGTGAACAGATTTAGCAGGTTTCAAGCTGTATGGACCTGATGGAAGACAAAATGATATATATCCTGCGTATAAATAAGCAATAACCTCTCAGAACATCAAATAAAATAGTTCAAATTACAGCTAGCTATAATTTACATACCTATTGTCAGTACTTCTGACATACTTGCCAGGTGTATTCAAAAACTGTAATATACCATGTTTCCCCGAAAGTAAGACCTACCCTGAAAATAAGCCTTAGCTTGATTTTGGGGGGTGGGCCTAATATAAACCCTACCCCAAAAATAAACCCTAGTTTTGGGGTGAGGCGAACACAAGCTAGGGCAGGGGTGGAGGGGTGGAGCTGCCCCATGCGCCCTGCACCCGTTTACCGTTGCAGCCAGGCCTCCCATGAATTGACACCTGCCTCGCTGCGCTGGCCCACTTCTTCTGCAGCACCCCCCGGTATATATTAAAATAATGTTATCTTTCCCCCAAAATAAAGAAATGATGACAGATTCACTATAATTAAGATTTTTAATGCAAAACAAAAAAAAAATCAACGAGCCAGCAGCATCTATTACTCAGGGTCACCCCAACAAGAAAAGCAGTTTACTGAGATGCATGGATTTTGATCCGTCATTTAAATTAGCCTTCCTTACTTAATACCTTCCAACTATATTAGATTATGACTCCCATCCCTGTTAGGATGACTGTAATGTCTGGGAGTGCCAGGGTTGCAAAAGCTCCATTTGAAACAACAAAATCCATACTGCTAAACACAGGAATACTCTTCTTATGGAAGAGAAAATGTGAGCTTGTGTGGGGAAATAAAAAAAGAAATATGAAGAATGGGTTTTATATATATGGAAAGAAGGAAACTACTTCCAGAATATTAAGCCTTTATGAATTATTTTAAGATATGTTATCAAAAAAACAACAGCCCACTAGTATGATAGTCTGTTCACGATCAGATGTAAACTGATGTCATGAAAAACTCAGGTTACACAAGGCGGCCACTCTTACCTCCATTAATTCTGGTTGATTGAGACTCCAGAAGATTTGGGGGTTGGGGAGAACAAAATGGCTGCTGTTGATTGTTATTACTGTAGGGAAAATATGGGGAAATTGGGCTCCTCCTACAGTCCCGTATATTGGAGAAAGTTTGGGAATGGGGAATTCCTTTTTGGAAAGGAGAGCAACGTGTGAGCCGAGGCTGTGGAGGGGGCAAGTGGTCAAATTCTTCTTCCTCATCTTCAAGGCTATAACGATCAAATTCCTGATCACCACTGGTCCCTTTTTTGATCAAAGGAAGAGATACACTGGAACTGTTTCTTGACACTGATGTTGAAGTTGAAGCATAGTCTTGCCTCAGGCCTGTAAAGGAAAACAAGATCCAAAATACAAAATGGTAAAAATCGTACTTCTACTAATAATACAAATATAATTGCATTATTATTTTAATCTTGCCAGACAAACCAAGATCAAAGAAGCAAGAATTACACAGTTTTCAGTAAGGTTTCTTTAATATGAGTCTGGGTAAATACATTCTCCTGGAAACCATCAGAGGAAATTTCCCACCCTTATTTATACCGAGTTCATTAAGACAATTTGTCTTTGAAACACTTTGTCAGACCTGCCATAAACATAAACCTCTAAATAGAAATTACCCTTGGCTCTGTTTGTTGAGAAAGGTACTAGTTTTATTAGAAGTCAAGTGCATTGCAGTAGTGCATAGCCAGAACAGAATCGTCTGCCAAAATCCCTCAGTTCAACTTTTCCCTCCATTAACTGCCTCCGATCGGTGACCCCCTATGACCAATCAGGTTCAAGCAAGATGTTTTCAGAACGGTCATTTCAAGCGTAGGTTGATATGCAGCTATGTTCTTCTCCCAGGTGGGAGAACTTGAAGTAGCATTCTGGGAAGATACAGCAATTACTCTCGGTTTCCCCAAGCAGCAGTTACTTTCGCTTTCCCCTCAAGCATCCCTCCTCCCATCCAGGTCTATGACATTTTGCCACAGCCAACTCACCACGGAACAATTTGCCATGGCCAACTCATCACAACCAACTCACCACTGTCAACTTGCCATGGCCAACTTGCCACAGAAGAATCTGCCATGGCCAACTTGCCGTGGGACAACTTGTTGGATGGCAAGAGATACACTAATATCAAAGAAATGGTGGAATAGATTCATTAAATAAAGAATACAAAAGGAAAGATAAAATAAAATGTGAATGACAAAAATTAAAATAATTTTTATTTATTTTAAAAATTAAATTGAATCGTTAAATTGTCCCATGGTGAATTGTCCTGCGGCGAGCTGGCCATGGCGAGTGGGCCATGGTGAGTTGGCTGTGGCGAGTTGGCCATGGCAGGTTGGCTTGCAATAGGTTGGCCATGGTGAGTTGTCCCATTTGGCTTCCATCCACCCTCCCCAGAGTCCATGGCAGACTGTCACCGCTTGGCATCGAAGCACAAGCGAATTGAGGTGGCAGCTGACCCACTTCGGGTTGTCATTTAATGAGATAAGCTATGAACTGATTTTCCTGCCAAATCTTGATTATTTATATTCACTCTCTGTTCTATTCCTTTTCCAGAACCCCAGTCTCTTACAATAGATGTCATTTTTAAGGCTGTGAAGTACTTCATATGCAAAGGCAAATGGGAAATTTATGACTGTGTATATACAGTACCAGTGTCAACTCTACAATGAACTTGGCTGCAGCCATCTTTCTCTTCATTCTAGGTTGCCACATAGAACGGAGGGAGGGGGGCTTGCCCAGGTGCTTCACTAGTCAAAATAATCTTCTGTCCCATGGGAACCAAGGTCATTTACTGCTCCCGCGATCAGAGGCATTGTATAAGAAAGCCTGCCAAATGAATATATTGGGGAACATAGTGATGGCATAGATTTGTGGGTGGGATATTATACTTTGTAACTGGGAATTTTTTAGTGGGAATTTCAGACTTGGTTTCACTTTTGATCATGCCGATACTTTGTAACTAATAAACATGTTCTTTGAGGAATTTCCAAGCCTCGGAGTCTGCTTTATATGTCGTCGGAACCATGACAACCAGTATCCAACTCCTTGAATTACACACCTATTTTCTAGAGAACGCACCAGTCATAAGAGAAGCAATACAATTTTCTGAAAATATGCAGATGTTTTAAGGAGTTAGAGAAGTAGTACGCGAACACCATTTTCCCTTAAAAACCAAAGTACTGTAACACATTCTCAAATTTTAATTAGATAAATTTTAAAATCATATTCTGCAAAATCATATTATTTTGCAAAGATCAAGCCTTTTTTTCCCTAATCAGAAAGCAAAGCAAAACAAAACAAACAACCCCCCCCCCAAAAAAAAAACCTATTTAGAAGAAGGAAAATAAAAATTTCAACCTACTTTCTTCTTGTAACCGAGCCATGATCTGGACATCTGTGAGGTCTTGTAGTTTATACCCCATGGAAATGGAATCATCTTCTAATTCTGGAGTGCTCAATTCACTGTCCAGAGATGACTGGGGACTAAGAGGGGAGCTTCTAGAAATGCAATCTATTGAAAAACATTAAATCCATAAACATTTCATAAAGATAACAGCACTAACTCATAAATTAATAAATTAAGAATATACAGTATATATATATACTGCTATATACATTATGTCCACATCTTCCCAACATCATAAATATCTATTTGGAAGAAAGACTCATTGAAAGTGTACAAACACACACACCCTGACATCTAAGGATGTGCATACTTTGCAGAGATTAGGAATGTGCTTGTACCACACCTGAGCACCACTATTTTATGTTATTCATTAAATAGATCCTCTTGAACAAACCTGAAAAAAGATGCTGCTGCTTTGAATTGATTCATGAAAATTCTTAAAGCAGGTGAATTTGTTTGCAAGTTCAGAAGAGTACAGAAAATAACTATAAATGAACTGTTGTAAGTCAAGGACTACCTGTATTGCTTCCATAGGATGTCCTAACCTATGTTCATATCTGATGAGATTTTAGCAATCTATCCAAAATGTTACTGGGTGATCATACTTCAAATTTCCCCAAACTGGCAGTTCTCAAATACTGGATTTCAAGGAAGCATGCATTTTATATAGCTTATACACTGCAACTGTAATTGGAGAGGCTTTTCAACAGGCTGGCTGAAGATTGTAACAATGACAATTGCACATAATTGTAGGGCATGAGAATAGGGAGGCATCATGTCTCGTTACTCAGTGAAATGCACAAATAACAGTTGTATTTGCAAGTAAAATTCTCAGAGGACCCTTCAAATGATACGGAAAAGAGCGGGGGAAAGAAGAAAGTGGAAGAATCTTCTTTTGAAAACATACCATCGCAAATAAAATAATGAAGGGGAAATTCTCACAGATTACCATATTGAGTCTTTTGCTGTACTTCAGGAAGGATGTCTCAAACCCAGAGGACCAAGTTGCATTTAATAGACCACTATCTTACAGCAGGAGATTAAGGGAGCTAATTTTCCTCTTCCCATGTGTTAATGAGCCGTGACTCTTGTGAAGGTTAATGATGAGGGTAGCTAATTCTCTACTTCCCATATTCTATATGGAATTTTGAGGTTCTACACGTATAGTTATGTAAAACAAGTTGCTTTCTCAGAATTTATTTGGGATATATGGACTTCACAGAAAAGGCATATATGGCACAGGGCATTAGAGAAGAGGACAGCTCCATTCTACTTCCAGTCTGTGCATTTAAATAAGTACTAAATTTTGCAGCGCTACTCTGCAAGAATCTGGATAGGATAAACTGGTCCTTTCTACTCCTTGTCCAGTCCCCAACTCCAGCTTGACCAATCAGACCTAAGGTCTATACAAGGCACAAGGACCCAGTACAGGTAGTCTCCAACTTACAACCACAGTTGAGCCCAAAATTTCTGTTGTTAAGTGAGACATTTGTTAAATGAGTTTTGCCACAATTTACGTTCTTTCTTGCCACAGTTGTCAATTGAATCATGGCAGTTGATAAGTTAGAAAACTGGTTGTTAAGTGAATCTGGTTTCCCTATTGACTTTGCTTGTCAGAAGGTTGCCAAAGGTGATCACGTGACCCTGGGACACAGCAACAGTCATAAATGTGAGTCAGTTGCCAGACATCTGAATTTTTATCAGGTGCTGACATCACCTGCATTTCCTCAACAAGGAACAGATGACTCAATATTGTTTTTCTTAGCATTTGTCTCACATGGTTGCAGGAACATGTATTATTATTATTATTATTTGCACTGCACTTACTTAGCTTTTACAGCAAATCTAGCAATCCACGATGGCTTTTCTTTATATATTAATTGTGGCAGAACCTGATGCTGATTAAGGCTGAGAGGGAATGTCTGGACCCAAGGTCACCCAACTGGCGTCTGTGCCTAAGGGAGGACTAGAATCTCCTGATTTCTACTCCAGATTGAATCATCATCAGTCTTTAAAAACACTCTCTGTAAACCTACAGGGCCTGGGCTATGATAATATTAAACTGTTATGTTAGTAAGAAAGTAGGCATTACCTGTTTGTTCAGGTGTTAATATTGCTTTGCTGAAGGTTTTAGGGAACGCAGGACTGTTAAAGCTATTGCTATATGGAGTAAACCTTGCAACAGGACTATAAGGAAAAGCCAAGGATGAAGAGAAGAGACTCCGCCATCTACTAGCTGTTAGTGGGCACAGAAAAGAAAATATCAGTTTGTATTTAGCAACAGAATGCATATCTATTAGGAAGTTAATATCACAAGAAAGATCAAACAGTATTGCTGTATGTACTTCTAGAGAGATAAGTCTCACTGGAGACAGTAGATTTTATTCCCAAACCAACTGATGTTAGCAATCTATCCAAAATGCATGGGAGTTATCCCACTGGACTGATAGAATGTCAATAATTTTCTATAGGTTAGAGGGGAAAAACCCTGTGTAAGATAAATAAAAAAGAACCACATTTTGAAGGAAAAGGATCAAAATGGAATAGACTTAAAGTGTTTTTCTTTTCTTATTTTTTTTTATCTCCCATACAATACAATCTAACGTTGCACATTTTAAACACCCCTTGGTACAAATATTTACCTACACAAATTATTTAAATTGAAATTTATCAGAAAAATAAAGGATATGAGAATATTCTGATTATGGACAAAATGAATATATATACCGGAACAAGAACTTTAGAAGCTATAGTTTTGTTAAAGACTAAAATCAATGTACTTGTACTGAGAATAACAAAGTTGTGTTTTAAAAATGGTTAAAAGAAATGCTGTATTAGTGAGCTTTTAATTATCATAGAGGTAAGGTTTTTGAAACACAATATTATTTGGATTAACTATTGAAGATAAACTTGAACGAGTGAAATTTTGTGATAAACCACAGATTCACTCATCAAGTAGCCAATACAAATTGCACCCCCTTTTTAAGCTTTTAAGCCAATAGATGTAAATATTTCTTCTTTTCACCAAAGTGAAATTTCAAATTACATAAATACCCATTTTTAATATAAACGTACACACTCCAGAGCAGACATTTTTCAATTATAATCATGCTAAATCCAGATTGGTATACAGCTAATGATGGATTTAATGATAATAATGATTTACTTAAATTATGCATGCACATATATGAGAAACACTTTAACATGTCATCTTAATCTTATTAAAAGAAAACCCAAGAAAAGCAAAAGCCGTTTTTAAGACAGATTTCAATCTTTTGTCCTTTTCATTAAAAGTCATAAAATATAAATGCCTTTAAAATGAAAAAGGTCTTTTGTGCCTTTGGATTGGTGTCAGATGCAGTGTCATAACAATCTGATCCAAGGCCATCTCCTTGTTACTGTATGCACGTGCAGCCCATGTGTAAACATCATTCATTATTTTGCCACAATTATGCCTTTGAGAAGACCCACAGTGAACAAAGCTACTGTTTTTGCAGCTGGGATTCTAAGAACCTCAGTAATAAAAACACAGCATTTGTAAAAAAAAACAAAAAACTGGAAGAGGATGGACAAAGCATGTTCTAGAACTTTCCACTGTTCTTAGGGAAAGTGCGAAATGTATTCCAGTCAGTTTTAGCAGGAGTGCTTTCAATAGGCACAGGGAAAGAAAAAGACTTCTCTTCTTATAAAAGTAATTTCAGAATAGAACAGAGGAAGGAAGTGGTGAAAGTATGAGATATGAAATGTGTTTTAGGAAAAGTGATAAAGGTGTAGTGTTCCTCCACTGACTGTTACTTTATTTATTTCTTTGTTTATTGTTTTTATCCCACCTCTATTATTTTTATAAACAACTCAAGGTGGCAAATATATCTAATATTCCTTCCTCCTCCCATTTTCCCCTCAACAACCACTTGTGAGGTGAGTTGGACTGACAGAGAAGGACAGACCCAAGGTCACCCAGCTGGCTTTCATGGCTAAGGCAGAACTAGAATTCACGACCTCCTGCTTTCTAACCTGGTGCCTAAACTACTAGACCAGTGGTGGTGAACCTATGGCACAGGTGCCAGAGGCGGCACTCAGAGCCCTCTCTGTGGGCACACATGCCGTTGCCCCAGCCTTGCCTCCGCCCACGATCCCCTCCTCACCAGCAGCCCCCCTAGAGGAGAGTTGCCCCTGAGCGTGGCCCACGCGGAGCAGCACAGCCATAGGCAGCCCAGCAGCGCCATGGTAGCCAGGCAGTGTAGACAAGATTCTGCCTTCATGCCCCAACATGCACAGTTGATGCTGCGGGGCGTGGGCAGAGGGCATGGCTGCCATGGCGCTGCTGGGCTGCCTGGGTGATCTGCGGCGGGCCCTGGAGGCAGTGAGTGGCCCTGCGGGCAGGCAGGGTGAGGTGGAACGGGGGTGGGGCAGGGAGTGGAGCGGGAGCGGGGCAGGGGGTGGGGCAGGAGCGGGGCCAGTTTTTGGGCACTCGGTCTCTAAAAGGTTCGCCATCACTGCACTAGACCAAACTGGTTCTCTACATCCCCAGTTGATCAGTATATAGGTGCAGTAAGCCAGCCTATGTAAAACTCAATTTCAACATTCCCTTTCGTAAAAGTTGCCACATCAGTTTCATGGCTTTGCTCACATTTTACACACACAATAGTACTTGAATCTGTTTGGGATGCTCTGTCTGGGGGCAAAGGTAGGATCTAACTTGAGTACGTTTCCACTCATTAATTTTCTGTCTTCCTTACCTTCAGCTCAAGTTGCTTTCACATAGCTCCCTAGTCTGTCTAACGTTAGATAAGCAATTCCCTTTAGATAGCTTTTCACTCAGTTTTCTTGGTTGGTGCATTCACCTTTCTACAGAGTCTCCCTCCTGCTGATGCAATGTCCAGTCTACAGACTGACAGACTTCCTATCCTGTCTCGGGGGTTATCTTGTTGAAACGTATTGGTTTCTTTTTTTTTAAATCTTTTCTTTATTAGCATCTCTACTTCAATGAGTTGCCAGTCAAAAGCAGGATATCTGCAGGTTTTGCAAGATGGTAGATGCAACCAAACTATTGAATGCTGGCCTTTTTAATATATATATATTTATTTTGTGCAGGATTTTGTGCAGTTATAGCTACCATCTTGACTTTTGGCTAACTCTGCATCCAAGGCTCTGTTAAAGCCATTATTTTCTGCTTCAGGTTGAGAAAGAAATTTTCATTTCCTTCCTTGTTAGAAACACTCTCATTTGTTTTACCCTTTATCTCTTTGTGAATATTATTTATGATTTCTTGGTGCCTTTTCATCTTCATAACATACAATTAGACCTTCAATATAAATTAAAACATATGCAAATGTCTTACTTTACAGCTTTTAAAAAGAGGGATAAACTTTGCTTGTATAAATCTTTTATTAAGCAACAGTTCAAAAGGGTTCATAAATTTTAAAGCATGATTGTAAAACGAACAAGAAGGGGACAAACTTTGGCAAAAACATCTAACCCAGATGGGAACGAAAAGAAAAAAAAGAAGGGGTTTTCAATCGTCTTCGCCAAAGTGTTCTTTGAAACACCAGAAGGATGGGGTCTGTTCAGATCTCAAGGGGAACCTTATTCCAGAGGGGAAGTGCAATTACAGGGAAGGCACATTTTCAGATTCCGGCATTGTTGCATTGTTTAATCAAAGGAATGTGGAGCACATCAACCCTGCCAGATCAGATTGTCCAGGTTTCTCTCTTGGTTTATCCTTTGTATTTTCTATTTGAATTTTAAAACATCAACCAATTTCTTTTGTAGATCCAGAGAAACATCCTTTTCCAGGTAATTCTCTTGGCCTGCCAGGTCTCCATAGAAGCAGATACCAATTCTGACATTGTAGCTACTAATCTCTCACTTCATTCTTCAAGTCTCCTTCAGTATTTTCATTGTTGTAACATTTTGTATTTTATAGGCATACATATTTTCCTGTATCTAAAATCTAATCTCCTCTAGTGTCCAGAAATCATTCAATTACTTATCTCTGTTATGTCTTCCAAAAACCAAAACAGATCTATTCCCTACAAGAAGCTGTTTGGTCTTTTTAATTAATTCCAAATATTTATTGTAAAAGTTTCAATATTCCAAATGTACCTGGATTTTTAGTCTACTTATAACTTTCTAAAATCAAAATGATATTTTGCTGTTCATTTTAGATGCTTTGAATTTCTATACTTATAATTAGCTTTTTTTTGTTCAAAGTTGAAGATAAACTCACCCATGAACACTTTTTGAACATGTCATTCTGAAGGTCTCTAATAGTTTTAAGATAGTTAAAAGATAATTTCTGAAAGTATTTAAAAAGTAAGATTTCTTAACTTCGTGTCCTTTAAAAGGCTATACTATGGATGTGAACAAGATGGCTAATTTATTTCTCTCCTGTTGCTCAAACCTATAAAAACTGCTGCCCTGGTCTCTTGGCAAGGAATAATTGTCCAAAGTGCATGTAGGTGATCTCTCATTCTCTCCTTATTCATAGAGGTTCCAAGGAACCACTCTACTGATTGGTTCCTTGGTCTTTGCCACAATCATTATTTCACCATACTGTCAATATTGCACTTATTCTACAAACAATCATTCTGAACCAACCTTCTATCTGATTCTATTCATTTGAAGGTATTTTCTGGCAAATCAACACACACATTCATGTACAAGCTAAGTGGGAATTTTAAAAATGACAGTGATTTTCAAATGAAAACAAATCTTTATAAACGTGCATCAGATTTTAGTTGTCTTTCCAAAAGATAAAGGGTATCAAAAACATAACAAAGAGCTTAGATATGTGTCTAAAATCATGGGACAGAAAAGCAGAAAAATTCCAGAATCACACAAATTCCTAACCCTTATTTTATAAAAAAAAATTATAAAATTTATAAGGACAGCTCCATATAGAACAACATTCAAATGGCTGATCTTATACTGGTACTGATCTCTAATTCAGGGCTTTTCAACCGGTGATATGCGTACTACCTGTGGTATATTAGTATGTGGCAGGCGGTACAGGGCCCTGCCCAGCCAAGTGTAGTGGGGGAGGGAACGAGCCAGCGCAGCGCAGGACTTACTGTGAGAGAGTCCTCCGGAGCTGCAGAATGGCTGGGGCAAGGCAAAGGCCCCAGGATTGTCACTTCCAGCTCATCCGGAAGAGAAAGGAGTAGGAGGGGGTGGAAACAGGAGAGGCTATAAAAGGAGGCAGTTTGGGTGGGAGAGGGAGAGAGAAAAAAAGAGGCAGCCTTGGGAGGAGGCGGAGTCAGGTCTAGCTGCACCAAAGGGAAAGAAGAAGGAGGAGGGGGAGAGGAGAGGAGATCAAGCAGGCCGGCCATGAGCCAATCTACAACTTCTGTGGCAGCCACCTGTGCTGGCAGCAACAAAGAGGCAAAAAACGCAGCGGGGGAGGGGTTGCCCTCCACTAGGAATGAAGAAAGGCAGCAATGAAGAAAGGCAGCATCAGCTGGAGGTGAGGCACAGAGAGAGGGAGAGAGATGGAGAGTGGAAGGATTCTTATGTGCTTTTGTGACTTTGAAGTTTTGGGATTTGTGCAATGTGGGCTTTGTGTTCTTAAGGAGTGTTTGGCAATTTCTATTTGGCTGATGGCTGATGTCTCATGTTAGCTTCTATTACTCTGCAATTGTTAGCTGTAAGTTTTGCTGCAAGGGATTTTGAAGTATTTTTCTCCTGAATGGATTTTTCCTGCAGCATTTCTTTATTTATGAATGGAGCCATTTGGGGAGGCTGCCTTAGCCAGCAGCCAGTACTTACTACATTTTTTTTCTTCCTTAAGTGCCGGATGCCAGCTCCTTAACTTTTCTTTCTAGACAGTAGCTAATTCTTAAAGGGGAATGCAACTTTTTAAGCTAGTTCCCTCAGCGGCTTGTCTTTTCTGTCTCTGGAGGCTTTTTCTTGTTTGATGAATATATGGAAGAGGGAAAATATGGAGGGGTTTTTTTTTCCAAATTCTTCCTTCAGAAGGAGATGGGAATGAGAAAGAGGGAGGCAGGGAAGGAGGGAGGGAAGTCCCGCCTTAGCACTTGGCCACCAGCAGCCCTGCCATTGACTTTGCTTGTCAAAAGGTTGCAAAAGGGGATCACATGACCCTGGGACACGTTGACCATCATAAATATGAATCAGTTGCCAAGCATCCAAATATAAATCACACAACCCTGGGCGTGCTGCAATGGTCGTAAGTGTGAAAAATGGTCATAAGTCATTTCAGTGCAATTGCAACTTTGAACAGGGTTTTTTTTTTTTGGTCATCAAGTTTTTGACACCTTGCTAGGTGGTACTCGAATACTGTCATATCCTAAAAGTGGTACAATCGGTGAAAAGGTTGAAAAGCCCTGCTCTAATTAATAAAATCAATAAGGTTTAGTTGAAAAAAAACCAAAATAAATCTTAAGAGTAGAAACTTGGAATTACCTTGTTCCAGCCTGAAGCATAAAGAACGCTTTGCAGCTTCCATCTCAGGGCTTGGATTATCAAGAACATGCCGACACCACTGCAGAGGAGTCAGTGACTTTTCTTGCTGTATGATACCCTTAGCAGGTGCAGCATATAACCTAAATAAAAGCAGAGAAAAACTTTTATTCTTTGTAGTGATGCTAGCTGTAATTTTCTACCTTTGGTGTTTGAAGATGAATTACAAGTCCTAAAACTATACAGTGCTTGAAGCATATTTTAAACAACATTAGTTTTAGCCTTTTGTAAATCAATATCATGTAACTATTTATTCTTCCAAGAATGGAGATAACAGCGTATGTCCATCAAGTGAAATAATAGGAACCAATGGTTAAGTTCTAAGCAAGCCTTGAACTGAACTTAAATACCATACGGGTAAATCCTCAACTTAACAATCGTGGCACCAGAATTTTAATCATAAGCCTTTGTGGTTATAAGTCAAGGCACCACATGAATGACTGGACTCGATTTTACAACCATTTTTACAATGATCGTAAAGTGAGTCGCCAGGGTTGTAAAGGGAATCAAATGGAGGTTGTCAGGCGCAATAAATCAGGAACTAGGGTTGTTCAGATTAGTGCAAGTTTATTCCATTTTATCTCTTTATAAGAATCTGAACTACTAATGGTCAAGGTTAATTGGCGGTAGATAAGAGTCAATGGAATTCAAGGAGAGCTGGATTTAGATTTCTTGTGAGCCTGAAGGGACTCCCAACTGATGACATGCTCCCTGGGACTCAATTACGCAGAACCCATTGTGATAGGTACCAAAACTTGCTTTGAATCCAGGAAACAGAAAAAGTATTAGGAAGTCTCATTCTAGTTCCTCCCTGATTCCCTGGAATATAAAAGGAAAGGAAGAGAAAATGCAGTCAGGCTTGCATGTTGATATTACAATTGCCTATCTCAGTAGAGTTGTAGTCTTTTTGTGGTGTCTGTTTCCTGATCTGGACAACCTCAAAGGGCTGACAATAACCTAGTCTACTATTTATTAAATATTGTATGTTAAAATTCTTACCCAAACCACTACGAGTGGCAAAGTCTAAACTGAATATGTGGTTTAGGCATGTATCTAACCATACAGACACACAACAAAGGAATAAAATCTAAAAGAATTATTAATTTGACTGGTTAAGGTAAAAGCTTAAGGTGATTAGTGAAGGAAACACGAGTGAGGAGAATGGGAGTGACAAGGGGGAGCTTGAGGGGAAAAAAGAATGTATGAGAAAAGGCAAAAAGTAAAATAATTTCTTAAGTACTTTAGTCCATTCATTTAGATAGGTTCACTGCTAGAAATGATAAGATCAACAGGTGTTTGTGTTGTATACAGTCCAATGCTATAATATTCTATCTGGGTCCAAGTTTTTTCTTTATTTCATCTCTCCAACTCAGAGGTAGTCAATCCTGCAAGCATCTAAAAGAACTACCACACCCACTGCTTTGCATATTTAAAACATTCCTGCCTATTGTCTATATGGGGATACTCAGTCATCCAGGTATGGTTGTCCCAAAGGTGCTTTTTTTCAAGAGGCAATTAGACTTTCTTGTGGTTTTTTTGAAGACATTTTGCTTCTCATCCAAGAATCTTCTTCAGCTCTGACTAGATGGTGGGGAGTGGAAGGATTTATATTGCTTGCAGGCAGATGGTCATTTGCATTCCTTTAGACCAGGGGTAGGCAACCTTGGCTCTTTTATGACTTGTGGACTTCAACTCCCAGAATTCCTGAGCCAGCATGGCTCAGCTTGGAAACCTCTCCCTTTCCCCTCAGCATGGCTGGCTCAGGAATTCTGGGAGTTGAAGTCCACGAGTCATAAAAGAGCCAAGGTTGCCTACCCCTGCTTTAGACAGTCTTGAAGAGTATGGTGAGAGAGTATGAATGGATTTCCAGGAAATATTGCAGACCACAGGAACCATTTGTCCTTTAGTTTGAGATACAGAGAGCACAGACTCATCCCCAACAGCCTGTGTCTGTCTTCAACAGTGAAGGAACACAGGGTAGAAAACATTCTGCAGCCAAGGAGGCTCCACACACATTTGCACCACAGGTGACCCTGAGGACACAGGTCAACCTCCAAATGGTTTCAATGACTCTCTAAAGCAGGGGTGTCAAACTGTCGGCCTGCGGGCCGGACGCGTCACGCGGACGCTGCGCCTCCCCCATTGCCGGCAATGGCAAAACAGTCCCAATATGTTGCGCGACGTCACATGACATCATGAGTTTGACATGTCTGTTCTAAAGGAATGCAAATGACCATCTGTCTGCAAGCAATATAAATCCTTCCACTCCCCGCCATCTAGTCCAGGGGTCTTCAAACTTGGCCTTTTAATGACTTGTGGACTTCAACTCCCAGAATTCCTCAGCCAGGCACGCTGGCTGAGGAATTCTGGGAGTTGAAGTCTACAAGTCATAAAAGGGCCAAGTCTGAAGACCCCTGATCTAGTCAGAGCTGAAGAAGCTTCTTGGATGAGAAGCAAAACATCTTCAAAAGAAACACAAGAAAGTCCAGTTGCCTCCTGAAAAAAGCACCTTTGGGATTCCTGCCTATTCTTAATTTCTTTCTGTGCCATTTTGATGACATCTTTGAATTGGTTCTGCAGTATATTTCTGCATTTCAGATTTGATATCTGAGTGAAATTTTTAGTATTTACCTTCCACCACTTATTGTACTGTGTACTCAAAGCTTCTCTATTTCAGATTTTCTTATGCTCCGCACTTAGCAGCCATAAATTATTGCTGATATGACCATGGTGCTGAAAGTACTTTGGTATTTTTCATATATTGGAAGATTGGGTGGTAGAGGCAAACATTTAAAGATCTATGCCGCTGGTCTTCAGCATGATATCTCTTAATCAATTGAGTGTATGGCACTGATTTCTTGGCTACGTTAAATGTAGTAGTTGACATTCTCTATTTACTCATTAGCTAGTTTCATTTCATGGTATGGTTAGAATTAGATTCCACAAGCACTGGGAGACTTTTCTGCTGATTTTCAGGACTACTGTGTTGAGTTCTTTTAAACCAGTGGTAGAGTTGGAAAAATTACGGCGCTGGGGTTGGCCAGCATTCAGCTCCTGATTTGGCCAGCATTCAGCTCCTGATTTGGCCAGCATTCAGCTCCTGATGGGTTGGCCAGCATTCAGCTCCTGAAAGGGACGGGCCCTCGCGGTGCGTACGCACCAAGGCGGGGGACGCGGCCGGCTCCGCATCGACCGTTCGCCCAGAGACTGAGCAGGCCGACCACCAGCTGGCCCAGCCCAAGGGAGGTAAGGCACCCGCCGGAAAAGGGGAAAAAAATGGCGGACAAAAACAATGGCGGACAAAAACAATGGCGGACAAAAACAATGGCGGACAGCCTTGCTTGGCGACCCCCATGAAATGGTCGATCAACCCCAAATGGGGTCCCGGCCCACAGGTTGAGAACCACTGTTTTAAACATTACTCAACTTTTTAGAGACTGTACTGATGATAAAAAAATGTCTCTGATGAACCAATGTGATCCCATTTATTGATATTGATGCCTTTTATTTCCCCAGATGGGTTACTTAAATTCCAGAATATTTTACAAAATGGAATTCTTAGCAAATTGTTCAACACTGTGCAAGAGTAATACAATTATATGTAATGTCCTTTATGGATAAATGCCTAATGAAAGCTTGTGGTGATGTTAGAAGTGTGTCCTTTTGTATACAGATAATGTCAAATTAATAGCTGAGATTCTGAAAAAAAAATGCACTGACTGTGTGATGCACTGAGGAATATGGAACTGAAATACAAATGGTATTTGATATGGGAAAGAGCGAGTGATGCTTCTTCTTTCCACACAAATCTACATGTACTTTTCTTTGGAAGCATTTTGAATTTCGCAAGAGGCAGTGTCAGAAGGTATGGTTGTAAGAAAATGAAGAAGTATGAAACAGTATTCTCTTCCTAACTTCTCTACTCCTTCTGAAAAGACTAAGGATTTCTCCTAAATGACTGCAGTTTTTCTAACAATGGAGGAAAAAGCCCACCAGCTTTGCTGACTGTTGAAGTTTATACCTTTTCTGCAATATATCTCAAATACTACCTCCATTTTTATTATTTTTGCAGGCACCCTTATTGCTTTGTATCTGTTCAGAAATATTCTACTCTAGGGCCATATAAACCACGAGGGTTGCTGACCACAGTACTGAAATCCACATGCATTTTTCCAAGCCTTGAGCTTTCATTCCTCCCACTGAGGCAGTATTACCCATTCATTTTCAACTCTACTTCCATTTCAAACATATATGCTAAACCACGAGCTCCAGACTGGCTTATTTGAAATCCACAGCTTTCCCCATTTTATCATTTCTTCCCTACATGACAGTACGCTGTTTATAATTGTCCTATTTCAATCAGCTTCAACCTAGAATCTTGACTAGTGCACCGCGATTATTTTGCACATTATACTCAAGGCAATTAACATATTCCAGTGACTCGAATTCGTACTAAATTTCTTTTAAGAATTTATACTCATGCCCGTTTTCAGAAACAATCCTTAAATGCATATGCATATTCAGGTGTGGGATTTATCCACCAATCAAATACAAAGACAAGCCTTTAAAGCCCAGTGTTTCTAAATCTTTGTTTTTAAACCGCACAGGCAAAAAGCAGGTTGGAAGCAAATGGAGGACTTGGAAAGTAATGGTTGGAAAAAAAATAATCAATGAGAGAAACGGAGATGTTCGGAGAGGGAGACCAGATCTAAACAGCAAAAGAAAAAAGAAAAGAAAAATCAGAATCCAAGAGGACTGGGCAGCTAATGGTGGAAAAGCGAGCTTTGGAAAACGCCAGCTGGATACAGAAAGAGGAAGGGGTTTTTTTGTCAGACGAGGAGCAAGGAAAAAGAGGGGGGAAAGCGCCAGGGCGAGAGAGACAAACCCTTTGTGCGGCAAACTTGCGACGCGGCCGGCAAAGATACCCACCAGGTTTCCTCTTCCTCGAAGCGCGGACGCTCTTCTTCCCGGCCAGGGCAACTGAGCCCCCGAAGATCCAGGATTTCCACCTCATCCAAAAGGCTGGCCGGGCTCAGAAGGATGGAAGTGGCGGCGAGGGCCTCGTGGGGTCCCCCGACGGGGGACGGCTTGAAGTAGACGAAGGGCTCGGCTTGGCACACGAGAGCCGGCGCTGGGCTCGACCTGCCGGCTGGCGGGGAGCTGCTGCGGGGGACTTGCGCGGCGGCGGCGGCTATCAGCCGCGGCTGCAGAGGGCTGTCCGGGCTCAGTCCAGGCGCTGAAGAAGGCGAGGTGGCCGCGGCTCTATTGCGCAGCTGCTCGTTTTGCTTCTCCAGCTTGCGCACCAGCTCCTGCAGCTTCTTCACCTCCAGCTCGGCGCTCACGGCGCCTGGCTTCACCTCCGCCACCATCGGTTTCACCAAAGCGGCCTCCATAGCCGGAGGCGCCTGGGAACGAGCGCCAGAGCCTCCCTTCTTCGGCGAAGGCGAGCCCTTCCCCAGCGTTTCTCGGCAAGCGCGCTTCTCCCCCCCGGGCGAGCCCCGGCGCAGCGGCACTAGCAACGCCAGCAGGCGCACCGCACCGCACGGAGCCTCGGCGGGCAGACCACCACGCAAGCGCAAGGAAGAAACAAAGCAGGGCGAGGAGACAGCCTTGCGCTGCGCAGGGCGGGGCGCGCTGGGAGGGGAGCCTCCTGCCCGAGATGAGGGAGCTAGAGGCAAAGCGCAAGGGCGAAGGAAGCGCCGGCCTTCTCCTTTCTCAGCGCCGAGCCGGTGCTCCGGGGAACGCTCTGAGGCGTTTATTTTGAGGCAGAAAAATGGCGCGGGGAATTTTTTGCTTGTTCGAGTCGAAGCGCGTCAGACGGATATTTCAGGGGTTCTTGGTGCTCTCTGAGCTTGCTTTGCTTGCTGGTTTCCTTTCAGACGTTTCGTTACCCACACTAGGTAGCATAATCAGGGCGAGGGTAATGAAAGGTCTGCAAGGAAACAAGCAAGGCCAGAGAGCACCAAGGTACCCCCTCGTGTTAACCCTGAGCTACAAATATTCTCATGTATTAGAACCGGATATTTTCCTCCAGACCGTTTTTCTTCTTAGAGCAGTGTTTCTCAACCTTGACAATTTTAAGGCATGTGGACTTCAACTCCCAGAATTCCACAGCCAGCAATGCTGGCTGTGGAATTCTGGGAGTTGAAGTCCACATGCCTTAAAATTGTCAAGGTTGAGAAACACTGTTTAGAGCAGGGGTAGTCAACCTTGGCTCTTTTATGACTCGTGGACTTCAACTCCCTAAGCTGGCTCAGGAATTCTGGGAATTGAAGTCCACGAGTCATAAAAGAGCCAAGGTTGACTACCCCTGGTTTAGAGCCTAAGGTTTGGGTCCTCCGTGGGCATGAGCACGTACGTGGGACATCTTTTGCCAATACAACAGTGCTGCGATATTTCCTGACAGCGAGAACAATCAGTGAACGGTTTGCCTCCAGAAGTGGGTGCTCCATCACTGGAGGTTTTTAGGAAGAAATTCGACAGCCATTTGTCTGGAATGGTATAGGATTTCCTGCCTTAAACAAGGGATTTGACTAGAAGACACCAAGATCCCTTCCAGTCCTACAATTCGGTGTTCTCAATTGACTAACCATGTTGAAGCAGGGAATCCTATGTCCAAAAATGTTCAAGTTGCTATATCCCAAAACAGATATGCCATAGTTGAACCAATAGAGAAAAAAGATCAAACTCCAAATAAGCCTGCCTTTGATATGAGCCAAATATGACCCAGCAGTGTGCGGTGGCAGCCAAAAAAGCCAATGCAATCATAAATTGCATTAACAGAGGGAGTGAATCAAAGTCAGGTGAGATACTAGTACCACTCTAAAAAGCCTTAATAAGGTCACATCTAGAATACTGCATCAAGTTTTGGTCCCCACACTATGAAAAAGCTGTTGAGAGCCTACAACCGTGGTGGCGAACCTATGGCATGCGTGCCACAGGTGGCACGCAGAGCCCTCTCTATGGGCACACGCACTGTTGCCCCAGGCCTTCAGCTGGGTTTTTGCTTTAGGCCTCCGCCGCCGTGTGCAAAAAAAAAAAAGGTTCAATCAATCAATCAATTTCAACTTCTCGCGGGGAAAAAAAAGATTTCGCAAAGTTGGAATTGATTGATTGAACTTTTTAGTCCCACCCAGTCTGCTGTTACCACTGCAGCCACACCCACCCAATGGACCACACTCACCCAATGGGCCATGCCCACCCAGCACCCGACAATACATAAGTGGGTTTGGGGTTGCACTTTGGGCACTCGGTCTCTAAAAGGTTCGCCATCATTGGCCTAGAAAGAGTGCAGAGAAGAGCAAGTTGATTAGGGACCTGGAAGCTAAAACATATGAAAAACAGCTACAAGAACTGGGCGTGGCTAGTCTAGTGAAGAGAAGGACCAGGGGTGATATGATAGCAGTGTTCCAATATTTAGGGGCTGTCACAGAGTGGAGGGGGACAACCTATTCTCCAAAGCACCCAAAGGCCAGACAAGAAACAATGGAAACTGATTAAGGAGAGATTCAACCTAGAAATGAGAAATTTTCTGATAGTGAGAACAATCAACCAATGGAACAGCCTGCCTTCAGAAGATGTGGGTCCTTTGTCACTGGAGGCTTTCAAGAAGAGACTGGACAGCCACTTGTCAAAAAAGGTATGGGGTCTCCTTCTTGAGCAGGGGGTTGGACTTGAGGACCTACAATCTCTAGGGGAAGGTTGAGACAATAAGACAATTTGAACCGGACGGTAGTCGTCTAAGATAAACTCATACCCTCCTGACTTTTAGTTCTAGTTTTGTGGCATACGACGTTTAATTCATTTATATGTATATATAGTGGGAATTATCTGCGTTGTTACCTACTCCCCCGAGTTTCTTTCGTTATGAAATAAGGGATTTAGTCAAGCTTCAATGTCATTACTATGCAATTGACATATTTAGTGGAGACGGGCCATTTTTCTAGCTTACCAAGAAGTAGGTTGTGGTCTAAATTGTTAAATGCCTTACTGAAATTCACAGCATGTCGACAGCATTTCGCTGGTCTGCTATTTTAGTCACTTGGTCAAAGAATGAAATAAGATTTGTTTGGCATGATCTGTTTTTAACAAACTCTTATTAGCTTCTGCTTATAACTTGACTTGCTGCTAGGTGTCTACAGATCTGTTGCTTGACTATCTTTTACAGGATCTTTCCAGGTGTTGATGTCAGACTGATTGGTCTATATAGTTTCCTGCATCTGTCCCCCCCCCCTTTTTTTTTTTTAAGATGAGAACCACATCAACTCTTTTCAGGCCCTCTGTTAGTTACCCAGTGCTCCAGGATCTTTGAAAGATATGGTTTAGTGATTCCAAGATCACATCTGCCAGTTCCTTCAATACTGTGGAATGTTATCCATCAGGTCCCGGTGATTTGAAGTCATCAAGAGTGGACAGGTGATCTCTTATCATTTTCTTGCTTACATTAATTTGTATTCCTAGTCTTTTACAGTTATGTTTTTGGTAGTTTGGGCTGTATTATCTTTTTGCATGAAGACAGAAGACAGATTAAGCAGCTCTGATTACTCTCTACTGCATATGTAGAGAGATAGATTATGTTCTATTGTTTGGGTTTGCATTATATTGAAGTTCAATATGACATGGTTACACTCCCCCAAAGTTCCAGCAACTTCACCCAGTCTATCATTTCTCTGTCAGTAAGAATTAGGTCCAGTATAACTGTCCCTTTAGTTCCCTCCTCCACCTTTTGGATGACAGAGTTGTCAGGTAGGTTGGCCAGGAACCTGTTCAATCCCCCCTTGATGCAGAGTTTGTCTCCCAGTTGATGTTAGGGTAGTTAAATATCCCATTACTACTGTGGTATGTTTCCTACATACATTTGTTAACTGGTTAGCAAAAAGTTCATCTATTTCTTCTGCTTGGTTGGGTGGCATGTAGTATACACCTATGGCAATATCATTCTTTTTTCCTTTTATATTGACCCATATGCATTCTTGGAAGTTTTCATTCTTGGTTTTGTACATTTCTGTAGAGATGTAGTGATCTTTTATATATAATGCAACTCCACCTCCTCTTTTGTTAGGTCTGTTTCTTTTGAACAGTTTGTATCTTTCCATCAGTACATTCCACTCATGAGTTTCATCCTGCCAAGTTTCGATAACGGCAATGATCATACTTGCCATCTAGAATGCTCTCAAATGCATAAGACCAAAAGTACAATAATTAAGAAGGTTTTTTTTACATACTATATAAAATTTTCAAGCACAATCTAAATGTTAGGAAATTGGAGTGCCCCTTCCAACCCCTAGATATTTCTGACTGGAAAAGTCAGTGTAACATGGACAGCCAACTTGTCTCCCCAAACCCTATCTTATCCAGACAGCTGATCTTTAAAAGCAGTCAAATAATAATAATAATAATAACAACAACAACAACAACAACAACAACAACAACAACAATAATAATAATAATAATAATAATAATAATAATAATAATAATAATAATAATAATAATAATAATAATAATAATAATAATAAAGTTGGAAGGGACCTTGGAGGTCATCTAGTCCAACCCCTGCTCAGGCAGGAAACCCTATACCATTTTGGACAAATGGCTGTCCAGTCTCTTCTTAAAAACTTCCAGTGTTGGGGCATTCACCACTCCTGGAGGCAGGTTGTTCCATTGGTTAATTGTTCTAACTGTCAGGAAGTTTCTCCTTAGTTCTAGGTTGCTTCTCTCCTTGATTAGTTTCCATCCGTTGCTTCTTTTTTATGTTGCTGCTGTACCTTTTTCTGAGTAGTTTCTAATTGCTCCCAGACTTTATGGAGCGCAGTGAGAAAGACCAATTCCACCCACTGACTTCTGCCAGTTCTTCTGTCCCACTCCCAATAATTCCTTTCATTTAAGCACTGTATTGGGAGTTGAATCTCCAACATGTGCAAAAGAAAAAAAAAGCTCAGTAAAGGCCAATAATATAATATATGAATAGCAAGTAGTATAGTACGAGAAAAAAACAAAATGGTTAATATTAGCTTTGATTAAAAATAATACCAATTCTTAATAGACAACTAGAGAATTGGTTTCATTTTATTCTATTCCTTATATTAGAGATCCCTCTGGTGGCTAAAAGAGAAAACAACAACTACTAAAACCCTGCACTCATTCATCATTGGAAATACAAATACCGGTAAGTACAAAATATCCAAACCCTCCCCAAAATTATAAACAAAAACTTTCTTGTATTAACAATATTAAAATATTGTTTCAAAAATGCCCATAGCTCTCAAGATCAAATCCAATCAATTTTTTACATTGCCAGTAGAGAGAACCTGATTTATATTCTTTTAAATACATTTTTGGCCAGCCATTTTAGATTTGAATCATTAAGTCCAATGAGACCAGTTTGACATTCCTTAAGAATGAAACCATTGAGTTCCCTTACTATAAATTCCAATTCTTTGGTCCATGTGTCATTAAATATCCATGATGACAATTTTTTAATTTTATTTTGATTCATTGAGGGTGAATGTTTGGTTCCAGAGATCGGCTCCCTCAAAAGGAAAACAAGTCAGGTTTCTTTGAAGCAGATGAAGCCATGTTTAGTCATTAAAATATGATTGTTGAATATTTTACTCTGCTGTGAATTAGGCAAGCAAAGTTCTTTCTAAAGTTTGAGAGAAATCCTTAATATACATATCATTTAAAGTAACTATTCCAGGTTCTGCCTAAACCTTCCAATAAAACTTCCTAATATTTATTTTCAAAGTTGAATTGTTCAATATTCAAAATGAGCTCTATGACTCTAGCTGCCGTCAGATCTGGGATATTAGTGTGAAAAAAACAAACAAAAAAACTTTTAAATGAAGCCCACAAAGAAAAAGAGATCCCTGTAGTACTAATTTTTTGTTCCACTTAAATATGGCCAATAAAATAAAGGCTGAATAATATTTCTGAAAATAGGGAAATTAAAATCACTCTCCTCAAAAGATAATCTCAGGTAATTCAATTGGAGGAAGGTAATAGTCATGTTAATGGTATTAATTATACCACCAATGTAATGGAATTTTAATCCACCAATAATATACAAACAGCTTTTTCTAAAACCTTTATTTGTTTCCCTATATTTAGAAACAGTTTCAGGAATATAAAGTCCTATAAAAAGGAGTCCCTGCGGATTTTAGTCCACTAGTCATTGCTGGCTATAGGGGATGGTGCTCATCTCTGTTTCAAAGGCTCTCAAGCAGTGCTGGGTAAAGATGTTTCTGTGCTTATGTGGCCAGCATGACATCACAGAGTGCTATTACCTTCCCACCAAAGTGGTACCTATTTATCTACTCACATTTGCATGCTTTCAAATGGCTTTTTTTCTTTTATATTTCCTTTTATATTATATTTCAAACTGCTTTTTTCCTTTTATATTGACCCACATGCATTCTAGGAGGCTTTCATTCTTGGTTTGGTGCTTTTCTGTAGATGTATAGTAAGAGATCATGTCATATTGAAATTCAATATAATGCAAACACAGACAATAGAATATAATCAAACCAATATCTTAGACTTTAAAAGAGCTGATTTTAATAAACTTAGAGCTTGGGAAAGATTCCTTGGATGAAAATCTTAAAGGGAAAAACAACTCAAGAAGCTTGTGAAACTGAAAAATGTTATTATAAAAGCCTAGTCCAGCTCAATACCACTGAAAAACAAGAGATTCAAGAAGAAACCAGCATGTTTACACAAAGAACTCTCTAATAAACTGAAAGACAAAAAGGGTAGGTACAAAAAAGAGAAAGAGGGATAATAACTAAGGCTGAATACCAACAAATAGCCCAAATTTGAAAAAATGAAGTCAGGAAAGCTAAGGCCCAGAATGAAGTAAGACTTGCAACAATGTTAATAATAATAATAATAATAATAATAATAATAATAATAATAATAATAATAATAATAATAATAATAATAATAATAGTTTCTTTCAATATATAAAAAGCAAGAAAATGGTCAAGGAAACTATTGGTCCACTAATGAGAGAAGATGGCAAAGAAGTAACAGGCAATAGAGAGAAAGCAGAGCTGCTTAATTCATTCTTTGCATCTGTCTTCACAGACAAAAGCATCCTACCAAAAAGAAAACGGTAAAAGACAGACTAGGAATACAAATTAAAGTAAACAAGAAAATGTTTACATATCTGCTCTAAGCAACTTCAAATCACCGGGACCTGATGGATTTCATCCCAAAATTCTGAAGGAGCTAACAGATGTAAGAACCATTGAACCATATCTTTTAAATATCAAAATATCTTGGAGCAACAGGGAACTACCAGAGGACTGAAAAAGAACTGATGTGGTTCCCATCTTCAAAAAAAAAGGGGGGGGGAGAAACAGATCCAGGAAACAGACCAATTAGCTTGACATCAATACTTGGGAAGATCCTAGAAAAGATAATCAAGAAACAGATCTGTGAATACCTAGAAGTAATAAAGTTATAAGCAGAAGCCAATATGAATTTGTTAAAAACAGATCATGCCAAACAAATCTTATTTCATTCTTTCATTCTTTGACTAAGTGACTAAATTAGTGGACCAGCGAAATATTGTGGACATAGTATATTTGTAAAAAAAAAAAAAAAAAAAAAAAGGTGCCGGAACTCACACACATTATACAACCTGCCTTGCCTACCCTACAAGGTTCCATCCAAAAAAGGTGTCGGAACTCCATTCTGGGCGTTCTATGACAAAAAAAGCCCTGGGTACGTCTAATTTAGTGACAAGGACTAGGTGTGATATAGCAGCGTTCCAATATTTGAGGGGCTGCCACAAAGAGGGGGTCAATCTATTTTGGAAAGCACCAGAAGGCAGGACAAGAAACAACGGATGGAAACTAATCAAGGAGAGAAGCAACCTAGAACTAAGGAGAAATTTCCTCACAGTTAGANAGATCCCCTTCCAACTCTGTTATTCTGTTAAACTTGGCCTGCCATCAGCAGATTCTATTTGAGTATGGGAGGACTGAAAATCAAGATCAAAACACCGTATGCTGCAAATTAAGTAAATATACATATATATCACCCTTAATAGACGCAACAATGGATGAGGGGGCTCAAAGAAAGCAATACTTTATTCCCTAAATCAGTTACTTCAATGTCATTACTATGCAATTGACATATTTAGTGGAGACGGGCCATTTTTCTAGCTTACCAAGAAGTAGGTTGTGGTCTAAATTGTTAAATGCCTTACTGAAATTCACAGCATGTCGACAGCATTTTGCTGGTCTGCTATTTTAGTCACTTGGTCAAAGAATGAAATAAGATTTGTTTGGCATGATCTGTTTTTAACAAACTCTTATTAGCTTCTGCTTATAACTTGACTTGCTGCTAGGTGTCTACAGATCTGTTGCTTGATTATCTTTTACAGGATCTTTCCAGGTGTTGATGTCAGACTGATTGGTCTATATAGTTTCCTGTATCTGTTTCCACCCCCCCTTTTTTTTTGAAGATGAGAACCACATCAACTCTTTTCAGGCCCTCTGTTAGTTACCCAGTGCTCCAGGATTTTTAAAAGATATGGTTTAGTGCAGGGGTGTCAAACTGCCGGCCCGTGGGCCGGACGCATCACGAGGAAACCGCGCCCACCCCATTGCCGGCAATGGGGAAAAAGCTCCGATATGTCGCGCAACATCACGTGACGTCGCGAGTTTAACATGTCTGGTTTAGTGATTCCAAGATCACATCTGCCAGTTCCTTCAATACTCTGGAATGTTATCCATCAGGTCCCGGTGATTTGAAGTCATCAAGAGCGGACAGGTGTTCTCTTATCATTTTCTTGCTTACATTAATTTGTATTCCTAGTCTGTCTTTTACAGTTACAGGCTGTATTATCTTTTTGCATGAAGACAGAAGATAGATTAAGCAGCTCTGATTACTCTCTACTGCGTATGTAGAGAGATAGATTATGTTCTATTGTTTGGGTTTGCATTATATTGAAGTTCAACATGACATGGTTACACTCCCCTAAAGTTCCAGCAACTTCACCGAGTCTATCATTTCTCTGTCAGTAAGAATTAGGTCCAATATAACTGTCCCTTTAGTTCCCTCCTCCACCGTTTGGATGACAGAGTTGTCAGCCAGGTTGGTCAGGAACCTGTTCAATCCCCCACTTGATGCAGAGTTTGTCTCCCAGTTGATGTTAGGGTAGTTAAATACCCCATTACTACTGTGGTATGTTTCCTACATACATTTGTTAACTGGTTAGCAAAAAGTTGATCTATTTCTTCTGCTTGGTTGGGTGGCATGTAGTATACACCTAGGGCAATATCATTCTTTTTTCCTTTTATATTGACCCATATGTATTCTTGGAAGTTTTCATTCTTGGTTTTGTACATTTCTGTAGAGATGTAGTGATCTTTTATATATAATGCAACTCCACCTCCTCTTTTGTTAGGTCTGTTTCTTTTGAACAGTTTGTATCTTTCCATCAGTACATTCTACTCATGAGTTTCATCCTGCCAAGTTTCGTTAATGGCAATGATCATACTTGCCGTCTAGAATGCTCTCAAATGCACAAGACCAAAAGTACAATAATTAAGAAGGTTTTTTTTTACATACTATATAAAATTTTCAAGCACAATCTAAATGTTAGGAAATTGGAGTGCCCCTTCCAACCCCTAGATCAGTGGTTCTCAACCTTTTTAATGCCGCGACCCCAACTGGTCGTAAGTCGAGGACTAAACCGGTCGTACGTCGAGGACTACCCAACCAGTCGTAAGTCGAGGACTTTCCCTGCCCAGGAGCGCCGCGCATGCGTGGTTCTGCCCCCTGTGCCGGCCGAGGCGTAGCTGGCAAGCGGCAGAGACGGAGCAGGCCGACCACCAGCTGGCCCAGCCCAAGGGAGGTAAGGCACCCGCCGGAAAAGGGGAAAAAATGGCGGACAAAAAAAATGGCGGACAGCCTTGCTTGGCGACCCCCGTGAAATGGTCGATTGACCCCAAATGGGGTCCCGACCCACAGGTTGAGAACCACTGCCCTAGATATTTCTGACTGGAAAAGTCAGTGTAACATGGACAGCCAACTTGTCTCCCCAAACCCTATCTTATCCAGACAGCTGATCTTTAAAAGCAGTCAAATAATAATAATAATAATAATAATAATAATAATAATAATAATAATAATAATAATAATAATAATAATAATAATAATAATAATAAAGTTGGAAGGGACCTTGGAGGTCATCTAGTCCAACCCCCTGCTCAGGCAGGAAACCCTATACCATTTCGGACAAATGGCTGTCCAGTCTCTTCTTAAAAACTTCCAGTGTTGG
>NW_015390780.1:41007-48773 GCF_001527695.2 Protobothrops mucrosquamatus | reverse complement strand
ATAATAATAATAATAATAATAATAATAATAATAATAATAATAATAATAATAATAATAATAATAATAATAATAAAGTTGGAAGGGACCTTGGAGGTCATCTAGTCCAACCCCCTGCTCAGGCAGGAAACCCTATACCATTTCGGACAAATGGCTGTCCAGTCTCTTCTTAAAAACTTCCAGTGTTGGGGCATTCACCACTCCTGGAGGCAGGTTGTTCCATTGATTAATTGTTCTAACTGTCAGGAAGTTTCTCCTTTGTTCTAGGTTTCTTCTCTCCTGGATTAGTTTCCATCCGTTGCTTCTTTTTCATGTTGCTGCTGTACCTTTTTCTGAGTAGTTTCTAATTGCTCCCAGACTTTATGGAGTGCAGTGAGAAAGACCAATTCCACCCACTGACTTCTGCCAGTTCTTCTGTCCCACTCCCAATAATTGCTTTCATTTAAGCACTGTATTGGGAGTTGAATCTCCAAAATGTGCAAAAGAAAAAAAAAAGCTCAGTAAAGGCCAATAATATAATATATGAATAGCAAGTAGTATAGTACGAGAAAAAAACAAAATGGTTAATATTAGCTTTGATTAAAAAAATACCAATTCTTAATCGGCAACTAGAGAATTGGTTTCATTTTATTTTATTCCTTATATTAGAGATCCCTCTGGTGGCTAAAAGAGAAAACAACAACTACTAAAACCCTGTACTACTCATTCATCATTGGAAATACACATATATGGCTCCAATATTTTGCAGATTGTAGAATTAATATAGATCAACAAGGGATGAGCAATGAATTATGGCTCAGTTTATTGATACTGTATATGCATTTCTGTGAATATGCATTCTCAGTGTTGTGTATACTTATTTTTTTCATTTTTTTGAATTCAATTAATTAAAAATGTTGTTTTTGTTTTTTTAAAAAAAACTCTTTTATCCAGGTTTAAATAAGTTGGGTTTTAAACAATCTTTTATTTTTTATCTTGTAACAGAAAATATGAAAAGAAACCAAGTAAGTACAAAAGATCCAAACCCTCCCCAAAATTATAAACCAAAACTTTCTTGTATTAACAATATTAAAATATTGTTTCAAAAATGCCCATAGCTCTCAAGATCAAATCAAATCATTTTTTTACATTGCCAGTAGAGAGAACTGGATTTCTATTCTTTTAAATAAATTTTTGGCCAGCCATTGTAGATTTGAATCAATGAGACTTAAGAATGAAACCATTGAGTTCCCTTACTGTAAATTCCAGTTCTTTGGTCCATGTGTCATTAAATGTCCATGATGACAATTTTTTAATTTTATTTTGATTCATTGAGGGTGAATGTTTGGTTCCAGAGATTGGCTCCCTTAAAAGGAAAACAAGTCAGGTTTCTTTGAAGCAGATGAAGCCATATTTAGTCATTAAAATATGATTGTTGAATATTTTACTCTGCTGTGAATTAGGCAAGCAAAGTTCTTTCTAAAGTTTGAGAGAAATCCTTAATATACATATCATTTAAAGTAACTATTCCAGGTTCTGCCTAAACTTTCCAATAAAACTTCCTAATATTTATTTTCAAAGTTGAATTGTTCAGTATTCAAAATGAGCTCTATAACTTTAGCTGCTGTCAGATCTGGGATATTAGTATGAAAAAACAAAACAAAAAAACTTTCAAATGAAGCCCACAAAGAAAAAGGTCTGTAGTACTAATTTTTTGTTCCACTTAAATATGGCCAATAAAATAAAGGCTGAATAATATTTCTGAAAATGGGGAAATTAAAATCACTCTCCTCAAAAGATAATCTCAGGTAATTCAATTGGAGAAGGGTAATAGTCATGCTAATGGTATTAATTATACCACCAATGTAATGGAATTTTAATCCACCAATAATATACAAGCAGCTTTTTCTAAAACCTTTATTTGTTTCCCTATATTTAGAAACAGTTTCAGGAATATAAACTCCTATAAAAAGGAGTCCCTGCAGATTTTAGTCCACTAGTCATTGCTGGCTATAGGGGATGGTGCTCATCTCTGTTTCAAAGGCTCTCAAGTAGTGTTGGGTAAAGATGTTTCTGTGCTCATGTGGCCAGCATGACATCACAGAGTGCTATTACCTTCCCACCAAAGTGGTACCTATTTATCTACTCACATTTGCATGCTTTCAAACTGCTTTTTTCCTTTTATATTTCCTTTTATATTATATTTCAAACTGCTTTTTTCCTTTTATATTGACCCACATGCATTCTAGGAGGCTTTCATTCTTGGTTTGGTGCTTTACTGTAGATGTACAGTAAGAGATCATGTCATATTGAAATTCAATATAATGCAAACACAGACAATAGAATATAATCAAACCAATATCTTAGACTTTAAAAGAGCTGATTTTAATAAACTTAGAGCTTGGGAAAGATTCCTTGGATGAAAATCTTAAAGGGAAAAACAACTCAAGAAGCTTGTGAAACTGAAAAATGTTATTATAAAAGCCTAGTCCAGCTCAATACCACTGAAAAACAAGAGATTCAAGAAGAAACCAGCATGTTTACACAAAGAACTCTCTAATAAACTGAAAGACAAAAAGGGTAGGTACAAAAAAGAGAAAGAGGGATACATAACTAAGGCTGAATACCAACAAATAGCCCAAATTTGAAAAAATGAAGTCAGGAAAGCTAAGGCCCAGAATGAAGTAAGACTTGCAACAATGATAATAATAATAATAATAATAATAATAATAATAATAATAATAATAATAATAATAATAATAATAATAATAATAATAATAATTTCTTTCAATATATAAAAAGCAAGAAAATGGTCAAGGAAACTATTGGTCCACTAATGAGAGAAGATGACAAAGAAGTAACAGGCAATAGAGAGAAAGCAGAGCTGCTTAATTCATTCTTTGCATCTGTCTTCACAGACAAAAGCATCCTACCAAAAAGAAAACGGTAAAAGACAGACTAGGAATACAAATTAAAGTAAACAAGAAAATGTTTACATATCTGCTCTAAGCAACTTCAAATCACCGGGACCTGATGGATTTCATCCCAAAATTCTGAAGGAGCTAACAGATGTAAGAACCATTGAACCATATCTTTTAAATATCAAAATATCTTGGAGCAACAGGGAACTACCAAAGGACTGAAAAAGAACTGATGTGGTTCCCATCTTCAAAAAAAAAAAAGGGGGGGGGGAAACAGATCCAGGAAACAGACCAATTAGCTTGACATCAATATTTGGGAAGATCCTAGAAAAGATAATCAAGAAACAGATCTGTGAATACCTAGAAGTAATAAAGTTATAAGCAGAAGCCAATATGAATTTGTTAAAAACAGATCATGCCAAACAAATCTTATTTCATTCTTTCATTCTTTGACTAAGTGACTAAATTAGTGGGCCAGCAAAATGCTGTGGACATAGTATACTTGAATTTAAAGATTTAACAAAGTAGACCACAGCCTACTTTTTGGTAAGCTAGAAAATGTGGGATAGACAGCATCATCACCACATGGATTTGTAACTGGCTGACAAACCACATTCAATGTGTAATCCTTAATGGAACTACATCTACATGGAGGAAAATAAGTAATGGGGTACACCAAGGTTCCGTTTTAGACCCAGTACTCTTCAACATCTTCATAAACAATTTAGATAAAGGAATAGAAGTGAAACTCATAAAATTTGCAGATGATACCAAGCTGGCAGGAATAGCCAACACCCCAGAAGGTAGACTCAAGATCCAGGTGGATCTCAACAGACTTGAACATTGACCCTATCTAACAAAATGAAATTCAATTTAGAGAAACATAAGGTTGTACATTTAGGCAAGAAAAACCAAATGTACAGGTACAGATTAGGTGAAACCTGGCTTAATTGCAATAACAGAGAGGGATCATGGAGTCCTAGTGGACAATCATTTAAATATGAGCCAGCAGTATGTGGCAGCAGCTAAAAAAGCCTATGCAATCCTATGTTGCATTAATAGAGGGATAGAATCAAGATCATAGATTAGTACCTTTTTATAAAGCCTTAATAAGACCACATTTAAAATATTGCATCCAGTTTTGGTCACCATATTATATAAAATATGTTGAATATATAAAGAATGGGTGCAGGAATTGGGTATGTCCAGTGCTTTTTTTGGTTAAAAAAAAAAAAAAAGGTGCCTGAACTCACACACATTATACAACCCGCCTTGCCTACCCTACAAGGTTCCATCCAAAAAAGGTGTCGGAACTCCATTCTGGGCGTTCTATGACAAAAAAAAGCCCTGGGTACGTCTAATTTAGTGACAAGGACTAGGTGTGATATAGCAGCGTTCCAATATTTGAGGGGCTGCCACAAAGAGGGGGTCAATCTATTTTGGAAAGCACCAGAAGGCAGGACAAGAAACAACGGATGGAAACTAATCAAGGAGAGAAGCAACCTAGAACTAAGGAGAAATTTCCTCACAGTTAGAATAATTAACCAGTGGAATGGGTTGCCTTCAGATGTTGTGGGTGCTCTATCACTGGAGGCTTTTAAGAAGAGACTGGACTTCCACTTGTCTGAAATGGTATAGGTCTCCTGCTTGAGCATGAGGTTGGACTAGAAGATCTCCAAGGTCCATTCCAACTCTGTTATTCTGTTATTCTGCTAGGTTGGCAATGGCTAGTGCAAGGACTGGAACTCACCCATCGCACAATGCTCAGGTTTCAAACCTGGGCTGTGGGCTTTCTAGTGGACAAACTCAGCTTCTTATCCAGTGAGCCATTGCGCCGCCCCCATAAAATCCTATATCCTTAATATATTAACTGGAAATTTCATTTCATGTTATCCCTATGTTAGAGCACTCTCTTGTGGCAGAAAGAAAAAAAAAAGAAAATGCCATCTTCAGCCACTTTATAAACAATTTGAAGATCATCATGTCATGGTCACTGCAGACACTGTTGTGTGAATCAGTCCCTGAAGTTCCAGAAAAGCAAGTTTGTGTTTAGAAAAAACCTCAAATAAATTATAAGGCTCCTAAGGCATATAGTATTCAAAGCTATAATTGTGCTGATTTATATATATGATGTAAGCTGTGATGAATTCCCTGACAGTTTGTCCTACTTTCTTTGGTAGTCCCAAATATGTATTTGGAGTGCTCAGTGAATAATTTTTAAGCTGGATGAAAAAATGGGGAATCACACACACACACACCCTTGGCTGACTCTCACAAATGGCTAATGATGCTTTCCTGCCCTTTCATCATCTCAGTGTGAATTATGCTCTTACCAAATGGGAAAGTTTAAACTCTGCTAAATACACCCAGCTACTGAATCAGATAGGGCAGCTGGATATGCGGCATCCATAACTGTGTGAGACTCCTACCCAGATGGATGGACGGGTGCAGAAGTTTGTATTGTACATCCAGAGGCTCCAGCTGGCATAAGATGGCTATCCTCTGAGCTGTGACAAATTTCAAGGGTTCTTTATATGGAAAACAATAGCTACTAATTCTATTTCATTGTAGCCATGAAAGCCAGCTGGGTGACTTTGGGCCAATCACTCTCTCTCTCAACCTAATCCACTTCACAGAGTTGTTGTGGAGGAAAAAGAAAGAAGGTAGGTTGGATATGTTCACCATCTTGAATTATTTTCTAAAAATAATAAAAGATGGGATACAAACAAACAAAAATAACATGTCTGTCAAGCAAAATTCCCAGATAATTACAGGACAGAATGTACAGAATGTACAGGACAAAACAACACATCGCTCCACTTTCCTGAATATTATAATTAAATCTTCAAACATAAGACAGTTTGACTTGATAAGATGACTTGGCTAATCCTTGTTTTGGATAAAAAAAAAAACACTCAATCTGGAAACTACCCATTATTTCTCCTGCAAGGATAATTTTTTAGATTTCCTCTTCTTTCCATAACTATGGCTAAATTTCTTGGAAGAAATATACCATTTCTAAGAAATAATAGATTTCTAATTATTGTTTAAGACATGGTAAATACTTGCAAACATAACCATAATATTGATTTTTAAAGTGTGCCATTGTGGTATGGCCATTAAACTCTTTTAAATGTGGTATTTTTTAAGAGGTTCACAATGTGATCAGTCAGCAAACCTGATGGCCTTTCTTGTAGTAAATATTTTGTACAATATTTCCCATCAGCTCTTGTAAGCATGGACAGTGAGCAGGAATAATGAAAGGTAATCTCCAAAAGTGAGACAAGAAGCAACTGCTTTCATTGGTGTTAGTATTTCAGTGGTGAATGGGGAGTGCAGAAGGATGAATTAAATGTTTAAATGTTTAAATTAAATGTTATGTTTCAAGATTGACAGTAAAAAGGTTCTTAAACTGGTTTTACCTCTCCCAGTTTCTTTCCACTCCCTGAAAGTTTCGCATACTATAAAGGCAAGTTACAAATGGACTAAGCTCAAGTATGGTGATTTATCATGTAATGCATTTTAGATATTTAAAGTACACACCCAAGTCAGGCATGTTATTAAGCTGCACTATAGTTCAACACTTGAGAACTCTAATCACTCAATTTAGCTACAATTCCAGAACTGAAGTATTTCAAGAATAATATCTTTCTGGCATAAACAACTCTGTTTCCAGTTAAAAAGGAAAACATTTTTTTCAGTGAGTAAAAAATGACGAGGGCAGAGCTGGAATTCTAATTTCAACAGGTTGCTGAAGATACAAAAATACATAAAATGCAGCCATATAATCATGTTTTTTCTTCAGGCTGTTTTGGTGAAGTAATAGCTCTTGCATATTTCCATCAATCATCTTTCTTATTTTCCACACTATGAATTGTATAATGCTATCAAGCCAAATAATGAATCAATGTGACACTGGCCCAGATTTGACACTGATTATTATTATTATTACCATAATCTGTACAAAACATATTCTTATATATCTTTCCTAACCACTTTCCTCAAAATTTGTTGGGTTAGGGAAAAAAAAAGCCTTTGGGCATTGCTAGAAAGAACTACTGGATACTGTGGAATGCATCAGATGGCAAGGATGAATTAAATCAGTGCTTTTCAACCTTTTCACAGATTGTACCACTTTTAGGATATGGCAATATTTGAGTACCACCAGTCACCTAGCAAGGTGTCAAAAACTTGATGACCCCCCCCCCAAAAGAAAAAAAATGATAAAGTACAGGCAATCCTTGACTTACAACAGTTTGCTTAGTGACTGTTCAAAGTTACAACATCACTGAAAAAGTGACTGATGACCATTTTTCATACTTATGACTGTTGCAGCATCCCCAGGGTCATGTGATTTACATTCAGATGCTTGGCAACTGCTTCATGTTTATGATGGTCAGTGTCCCAGGATCATGTGATCCCCTTTTGCAACCTTCCGACAAGCAAAGTCAATGGGGAAACCAGATTTACTTATGAACTGTGTTACTAATTTAACAACTGCAATGATTCACTTAACAAATGTGACAAGAAAAGTCATAAAATGGGACAAAACTCATTAAAAAAATTCTCACTTAGCAACATAAATGTTGGGCTCAATTGTGGTTGCAGGTTGAGGACTATCTGTACACCCACTTACCACACTTTTAATGGGAAACTTGTTTCTCTGACATTAAGAAATAACTACATCTCTACAGAAATAGAGCACAACAATGATAAAAACTGTCTTGAATGCATTTGGGTCAATATAAAAGGGGGAAAAATGACATTGCCATAGGTGTATACTACAGGCCACCCAACCAAACAGAGGAAATAGATGAACTTTTTGCTAGTCAGCTAACTAAGGTATGTAGGAAGCACATCACAATAGTA
>NW_015390780.1:21126-39015 GCF_001527695.2 Protobothrops mucrosquamatus | reverse complement strand
CTGACAGTGAGAACAATTAACCAGTGGAACAACCTGCCTCCAGAAGCGGTGAATGCTCCAACACTGGAAGTTTTTAAGAAGAGACTGGACAGCCATTTGTCCGAAATGGTATAGGGTTTCCTGCCTGAGCAGGGGGTTGGACTAGATGACCTTCAAGGTCCCTTCCAACTTTACTATTATTATTATTATTATTATAATGTTCTATCCCCTTCTCTCCTTCTGGTTGACTCAAAGAAGCGTCTCCTCTTCTCTGTCTTTCTCTGTCCCCTTCTCTTTCCCCGCTGTCTTTTTCTCTCTCTCCCTTTCCTGCCAAAACCTCCTCCTTTTATATCCTCTCCTCTCTCCCCCCTTCCTCCTTTTCTCTTCAGTGTAGCTGCAGCAGCTGACTCCTTTCCCCAAGGATGCGTGTTTCTCCGTCTTTCTTACTCCGTCCTCTTCTCTTTCCACATCATGTTTTTTCTCTCCCTTTCCCTCCAAAACCTCCTTTTATATCCTCTCTTTTCTCCCCCACTCCTCCTTTTCTCTTCGGTGTAGCTACAACTGACTTCTTTCCCCATGGCTGCGAGCTGCTTCTGGAAGCGCCAATCAGCTGGAGCCCCATGCAGATTCTGGGTGCTCAGCAGAGCCCCAGCAACACCGCAGTTCCAGCTGACTCCCCCACAGGCCTGTGCAGCATAGCCGCCACTTCAGCTCATCCCCCCACTACATTTTTACTCTTTTTTTACTCTTTTTTTTACACTGCTTTTGAACCTGTCGTATGCGTACCACCTGCTAGGTGCTGAAGTATCTCACCAGTGGTATGCATACCACGGGTTGAAAAGCACTGAATTAAATTACCAACCATTGATTTATTCACTGATATACTAAATACCATAAAAATTTAAATTTAATTTAATCTACATTCTGCATCAGAATTCAAATCTCAACAAATATTTCTTTATAGGTAATTATTTCTTTGATCACATTTATATTGCCTTTCTACTAAGAAGCTACTCAGGTAGGTCAAAACAATTTTTAAATTAAAAAAGTAACCACTGCATTATTAAAAATGCAATTATGTCACAGTATTACAAGAACAGTAAATTACTAAAAATAACTTGCTTACAGCAGATGACAGCAACCAGCTAACGCAGCTGATTCCTCAAGGATTGTCCTGGATGGTTCTGAGAGAGACATCCCCAGGCTGTAGGAGGCACAAGCAAGCCACTTCCTTTTTGCTAGCCCCCAAAGTACATTTTATGGTAATAGCCACCAAAAAATCATATTCAGTTTAAAGGAATCTTTAAAATAATTTATAACATGAAGATAAATAAAAAGTTTTGTCTTTATACTTTTGCTAAAACCAGAGGAACCATCCAAGTTCTGAAGGATGGGCATCTCAGTTTGAGAATATCATGGGAGAAAACCCTTTGCCACGTGCCCACCATGAGGATCCTCAAAGGGGATAGAAATATCCCTGGAGGGTTCAATGGTGCCGTGGTGGCGCAATGGTTAGAATACAATATTTGCAGGCTAACTCACTGCTCACTCCAGGAGTTGACCGGCTCAAGGTTGGCTCAGCCTTCCATCAGTGGTGGGATTCAACCAGTTCGCACCACTTTGGCAGAACTGGTAGCTAATTCTTTTGTTGCCCAGGCCCAGAATGGACTTCCGGAAGTGGCATCCACACAGAGAACTGGTTGTTCACATATTTGAATCCCACCACTGTCTTCCATCCTTCCAAGGTCGTTAAAATGAGGACTCAGATTGTTAGGGGAAATATGGTGACTCTGTAAACTGCTTAGAGATGGCTGTAAAGCACTGTGAAGAGGTAAATAAGTCTAAGTACTATTGCTAATAGCATCAAAATGGCAGGCTCAAGCAAGATGATAGAAATCCTGCTGCTTTTAACATGTTTGTGGTGCATTTAATCTGCTTTAAAAAGCGATGATTCAAACATTCTTGCTGCCACTCACCACAGCATTTGAAATTGTTAGTTGCCTTAATGTTTTGACACAGAAGTTGACAGCTCAGGCGTTATGCATTCAACTCATCTTTATCTTCTCGTGTGAATTTTGTTGAAATTTGTGGGAAAGAAATGTATTGCCAAAAGCCTTTTCTACAGTCAACTGAAAGCTCTTTTGGCATCTAAACTATCTGTTTGTTAATTGATGGCCTCTTTTTCCTGTTTCTTAAGGTGCCGCACCTTTTCCTTTCCAGTGCTTGGCAAGTACAATCCTCGCCGTGGTCACCATGTGAAGGAATAGCAGCCCAATTGGTTTGTCTATAATATTTGAAAGAAAAGCTTCAGGTTTCATTAATATTTGTATCTTAAGTATTTTTTGCCTTATCATTATTATGTGTATCCAATATGTTTTCACATACTTACAAGACGACCACATATGATAAAATGTATCTGGATTTTGGTTGCATTTCCAACACTTATTAGAAGACCCTCTATACCAGTGGTGGTGAACCTATGGCACGCGTGCCAGAGGCGGTACTCAGGGCCCTCTCTATGGTCACGCATACCGTCGCCCCAGCCTCGCCTCCCTCCACGGCCCCCTCCTCACCAGCAGGCCCCCTGGAGGAGAGTCGCCCCCAGGCATGGCCTGTGCGGAGCAGCACAGCCAAGGACATGGCAGTCGGGCAACGGGGACAAGACTCCGCCCTCGCAACTAGGCTGCGAGCGGAGGGCGTGGCCGCCATGGTGCTGCTGGGCCACCTGGGCAATCTGCAGCGGGCCATGGAGGCGGTGGGTGGCCCTGCAGGTGGGGGGGCGGGCTGGGGGTGGGGCGGGCAGAGCGGGTGGGGGTAGTTTTTGGGCACTTGGTCTCTAAAAGTTTCGCCATCACTGCTCTATACAGTTAGTCCTCAACTTACAACAGTTCATTTTAGTGACCATTCGAAGTTACAACGGCACTGAAAAAAAATGACTTATGACCATTTTTCACATTTATGACCATTGCAGCATCCCCATTGTCACAAGATCAAAATTCAGACAGTGAGCAAGTGACTCACATTTATGAACGTTGTAGTGTCTCACGGTCATGTGATCACTTTTTGCAACCTTCTGACATGCACAGTCAATGGGAAAGCCAGGTTCACTTAGCAACCATGTTACTAATTTAATAACTGTATTGATTCACTTAACAACTTTGGTAAGAAAGGTCGTAAAATGGGGCAAAACTCACTTAACAAATGTCTCAGCTGAATTGTGACAGTGAGTCGAGGACTATCTGTACATTTTTGCTAGTCTGTCTAGAGTCAAATATTAATGATACATCATTTTGTAAAAATTTTCTTTTAAGTTATAATTCAATGTGAATTTTGATCCATTTGTCCATACATTCTCCCATTTATCTAGCGTTATGTTGTATCCAACATTTTTTGCCCATTTTACCATGCAATCTTTGACACATTCGTATTCCAGATTCATCTTGAGTAACATTTTAAATACTTTAACAATCAAGTAGTTATCTTCAGAACATAAACTGACATCCAATTCAGATTTAACTCCTGTGAAAAGAATTTTTTTTATCAAGTTTAAATCTTTCAAAAATTCTGTAATAATTAAACCATTCACAGATAAATCCTTCACTTACTAATTGTTCTCTTGTCCTTTATCTTGAATGTTGCCAGATAGGCTTGTTATTAAACTTGTCATTATGCCAGTGAGGAAGATAGCCTCCTGAATGGCTAGGAAGGGAAAGACCCTGCCCCTGACTGCTCCCCCCACGGGCCATTTTTTCCTCCTTCCTTGCGTACACAACAAAGCAACCGCTGTGTCCCCCGCCTCTCCATGCCAGAGGCCACCCACTCCTCAGCGTGTAGATTGGCTGCTCGGATGCGCATCTAAATGTCCCATGCAGCCAATTGGCCATTGAAAATTATCCCTCTGTGAAATGCCCAGGATGAAGGGGTGGGGTTAGAGCGCTGGCAGACCAGTGGCAGGAGAGGAGTGCTGGTTGAGAGTCAGCCAAGTAAGAGTGCCTGTGTTGGGTCAGCCACCGTGGGGGCCCGAGATGAAGTGGGCACATTAAGGCAGCCATGTTCAATTGTCTCATTCCAGAGCTGATGTGATGGCAGGGTACTATATGGTTTGCATTTCAGCTTCTGTGTGGGAAAGAAGAATCAATAGTTTGGGGGAGATAAAAATGCCCTTCATACCGAAGTGAAGTTTGGAGTAATTTATTCCATGCTGCCCTCTGAAAAGCAAAAGGATGTGGGTCCCATAGGCAATGTGACTGGAGAAATGGACCCTGCACTGGAACACCTACCTGAAGGAAAGGTCGAGGGAGGATTGAGTCCCAGAACAAGATCAAAGAGGGCAGATGGCACTGAAGTACTGCAAAAGCTTAGTTGGGGCTCATCTTAGAAAAGAGAGAAAGGTTAGGGATTAATAAATAGGTAATTTATTGGTATAAACCCTAAATTATTTTGTTTATATATCATTAGTACATAAACAGGCTTTCCCATGTTCTGTTTTTTTTGGGGAAATTTCTTTTGACAGCAATTTAAATATTACAGCCAATATGCAACATTAGATTTGTATCTAATATTTGTTGTTGTTGTTAGTTGCAAAGTCGTGTCCGACCCATCGCGACCCCATGGACAACGTTCCTCCAGACCTTCCTGTCCTCTACCATCTTCTGGAGTCCATTTAAGCTCACTCCTACTGCTTCAGTGACTCCATCCAGCCACCTCATTCTCTGTCGTCCCCTTCTTCTATTGCCCTCAATCTTTCCCAGCATTAGGCTCTTCTCCAGTGAGTCCTTTCTTCTCATTAGGTGGCTAAAGTACTTGAGTTTCAACTTCAGGATCTGTAATTCCCCCCCGAAAAGCCTGTTTTGTTTTCAAAATGTTGTTGATATATGTATGCACATACATTTTATATTATACATAGATATACCATCTATGTATAATATAAATATAATAATATAATATGTAGAATTCCATCACGCAGATACGCACATCCTATTTTTGAAATGAGGCAAGTATCAGGGTAAAACAACAATACATAACTTTAAGTTACTATAGTGTATTTAAACTGTAAAACAGGTGCCCTCCCTTTTCCCCTCCTCCCAGAGTGACTCATCTCTGCTGGAGAAGTCACAAAGCTGTGAAGACGGTCGGGTGCAGCCAATACTACTTTTTTGTAAGTGGAACTGCACAACAGTATTTCTGGGGAATCTGGATTTTGATACTAGGTGCATAAAGAGGTAAGCAGATATTTATAGATTGGCATGAGATTTTTCAAAAGTGTTCAGTTTGAGATATTTAGAGGGGCAGGGCAATTCACCTTATGATCTTTCCTTCTCCCTATTTGGTTTTGATTTACCACATCAGAAGCTCAGACAGGATGCCCAAATGCAATGCCTTCAAAATCTCTGGAAACCTAAGTCATTTTGCACTGCGATCCTTTGTACTTTGTTTCTGCTTATCAGAAGAATTGCTTAGAAGAAGGGTTTTTTAAACCTAAAATCTCACCAATGAGAGATGACCATGGCAGTAAAATTGTACGCAAGTTATATCCTCTCTATAGCATAATAGTACAACTAGCCTACTATCTTGTCTTTCCCTGGGAAAGTATTAGATGTTGAAAAAGTAAGAGTTTAGTGACAAGAGAATGATTTAAAGGAAGTATTAACTATTTATTCTGCTTTATTTTGCAAGAGCATAATATGTTATTTAGGAAAATAGTTATTTTTTTCAATATAATTAATTATGTTTGAGGTTGTAAAAAAGTTCATTTTTTTAAAAAAAAAGAACAATTAAGGTGTTAACAGAAAACTGACACATCTTAAAATTGTACAGAGAAACTAGCTGATTCCATAGCTACTTACTATTTTAATTCTTTCAAGACTGAATCTTCATCTCCACCCAAATCCTGAAAAACCTGTTCCTGCAGCTTGCTTTATACTGAATAGACAAGGGATTTTCATTTTACAGTTTTGCATTCAGACAGCAAACCTTTTCTTTTGCATATGTAATCTTGCTTTATGATTGGAGTTACATTGGTTACCAACTTGGAGAATGTAATTTGTTAAGTGTAAACTGAGATATACACCAGTTAATAATGTATATTGTGGATGTTATAAGACGGACAAGCAGATAATAATACTGAAAACTGATTCTGGCTAATGTTCAATAGAGATTTTTAAATCTTGCAAAATTTATATTGCCTTAAATGCAGTTTTAGATTTCTCCATGTATAGTCTCTCCATATGAGTGAACATTGTGGTTTGCAGCCCTTGCTATCAAGACAGTTAGAAATTGTCTGGACTCTTATTGTCCATTGTGTTTTATGGCTGATTGGTGCTTTGAAATATAGAACATAATAGGACAGGTTGTTACCTAAGATATAGCCTAAAATGAGACCAGCATAAGGATAAGAAATAAATGTTTATAGGTTAAAAAGTGATCATTGGAGATAGCTTATTATCTTCACTTACCTTGGTTTTATGTATGTCTATTGTGTGGAAGTTTTAACACAAGGTACAAAAGCTATGACTTCAAAACTCCTACATGGTCTAAAAATCTTGCTTTTGACAACTGCATTTTGGTTCTTTTTGATTACCAAAATGAGCATCTGCATGTTTTATAATATTGTATAATATCAAAGTTACATAATATAATGGTTTATTAATATAATCACAACTTTGTTGTATATTTTCAAATTTAAATTTTATATTTTAAGATATTGGATGAGGACTGAAATGCAGAGTGATTTACTTTTACCTCAAGTGACTGGTAGTTTATGATCAGTTTGTCATTATTACAATACTGGAAAAGGGCTCATGAGGCTCTTTTAAGACTTACAGGTGTCCTGGAGGGGATTACTGCGTCATCTGCGTAGAGCAACAGGGTAATTTTTGAGAGGTGATGATTTGGGTTTTTTAAACCATTTTACCAGGTCATTAATGTAAAAATTGAAGAACAGGACATGTCAGGCCTACCCCAGCTAGGTTCCTAGGAAAGAAAGACCCTTGACTCCATTTGATTTAAGTGATAGCTTCTTTTACTAAGGATTAGTGGCTGCAGCAAAAGCAAGACTAGAACTGAGTATTCCCGCACAAACATTACAAGTTTTCCCCTTACATGACCCTCCCCCAATCTTGACCAGATCATCAGTGACCAATAGCATCCCGGTGCTATATTTTGGGAACTGCTTTGAGGTCAGGCGCATCTTGAAATGGCTTCACTTTCTTTCCCAGGCCAGGCATCCAAATTGCTTTGCCTCCCCCCCTCCATTTATGGCAGGATGTCAACAAGCTTAGCAAAGCATAGTGGAGATGGCAGAGCTGACAGGAGAAATGATAAAACATACATTGCTGAACTGAGAAAAAATTCTCAAAGTTTGTAGCCTAGGGAAAGAAAAATAATAATTAAAAAGATCCCCCAGGTTTTAAAACACAACTTTTAATTATCAAGCCAAGTGTGTCATTTTAGCTTTATTAGTAAACTTTAGAATACATTTAGTGACAATAGTTATAATTGACTCAGCTGAGGGAGTACTTGTGAGTCATAGATAGGAATGCTATCCACACAATCCTTCTGTCATCCTCAATGTGAAAATATTTCTTTTTCTAACTTCTCTTCCAAGTCATTTATAAATAAGTTGAACTTTATAGGGCTTGGAATAAGGGCCTGCAGTATGCATTCAACACTTCCATTCTGCTTGACAAGGAGTCACTGACATGCATTCATTAGGTACAATTCTTAAACCATCCCTGTATCTACAGTATTTAATAGCAGTCCAGTCCAGTTCACATTTTATCATTTCTCTACTAAAACCCAACCATGACTGCTTAGTAATGTGTTCCAGAGTTTGTTTGGTTTTGACATTAAACAGCCCTGTAGTTACCTGGCTAGTCTTTTTCCCCCTTTTTGAGTTTCAGAACTACCCATGCGCAACTCAAATAATTATTAGGCAAACTTGGACAATACTGAAAGTTTGCTTAGCCCTATATTCTCTGGCTTATTTTAATTACTGATGATTTAAATGTCAAGGTGAATCAAAACTATACAGTATTGCAAAACACATTCATTTCATTTATATTTCTCGATGTTGAATATGATCCAAGAGTCTCAATAGATAAATAATTGTAATGTTGTTGGCTGATACTTCACATAATTGCCAGATAGTCAAGATTTTTACATCCTATAGCAGGGATGTCAAACTGCCGGGCCACAGGCCGGATGCATCATCTGGAAGCCGCGCCTATCCCATTGCCGGCAATGGCAAAACCGGCCCGATACGTTGCGCGACATCACGTGACGTCGCGAGTTTGACATGTCTGTCCTATAGGATTGTTCAAGGTGTCTACTCTGACCAATACAGATTTTGGTCTGATCATAAACCTTCAAGTTTTACGTTCTGGTTTCCATAGTGAACAAAAAAGCTTCAGTATAATGCTATACACACAATGAGGGCTCCACAAGATGTTGAAGGTGTATGTAAAGTAATTTGGAGTCTTGCAAGACTGTGTTATAAGAGGGGAAGTTAGATCTGTGTAACCATCCAAAATTGTTTAATTGAAGTGTGGCTGTCAAAAAAGGGTTACAGGTAGTCCTCAACTTATAACACTTCATTTAGCGACTGTGCAAAGTTACAACGGCACTGAAAAATGTGACTGATGACTGTTTTTCATGGTTACGACCTTTGCAGCATGTGATCATGTGATCAAAATGCAGATACTAGGCAACTGGTTCATATTTATGACCTTTGCTGTGTCCCAGGATCATGTGATCACCTTTTGCGACCTTCTGTCAAGTAAAGTCAATGGGGAAACCAGATTCACTTAACAACCAGGTTATAAACTTATCAACTGCAGTGATTCACTTAGCAACTGTGGCAAGAAAATGGGGCAAAACTCATTTAACAAATGTCTCACTTAACAACAGAAATGTTGGGCTCAGTTGTGGTTGTAAGTCAAGGGGTACCGGTATTTGGCATATTCAATAACGAGAAAGCAAACTTCGCAAGTATTCCGAAGGACTGCTGAATGGAACCATGAATTCCTCTGAAGAAACTCCTTCACTAGACTTTTTCAGATATAGACTGGATAGTCTACTCTAGTTGGTAGTTAATACTGGAGGGTGTTGGACTTGATGACTCTTAGTTTCCTTTTTCTATGACTCTATGAACTCATATTTTTAAAGTAGCAATTATACTCAATCAGCTGTTGCCAAGTGTGCAGAGCTGTTTCTCTTTTTTAAAAAATGACAGATTGCTTCCTTTGTTGAAAGATCCACATGCAGGGCTATTGCAACTGACTTGCTGTATCCAAATTAATGCACAAGACTCCAGTTTTCCTGCCTTACATTTATTTATTTATTTATTAGATTTTTATCCCACCTTTAATACTCCTTCTTCCTCCTATTTTCACCACCACAACACCCCTGCGAGGGATTAGGTTGAGAAAGAATGGCTGGCCCAAAGTCATCAAGACAGTTTTTATGCCTAAAGTGAGACTAGAAATCACAGTCTCCTAGTTTCTAGGCCAGCACCTTCTTCTTTTGAACTTGTCTGTGGGTCAGTTCAAGACAGGCTTGTAATATCTATCATGGAGGCTAAACAGTTAGTGCCTCTGTCTTCCTTCATTAACATAACTAGTTGCATGTCTGACTAGACCAGGGGTAGGCAACCTTGGTTCTTTTATGACTCGTGGACTTCAACGCCCAGAATTCCTGAGCCAGCCATGCTGAGGGGAAAGGGAGAGGTTTCCAAGCTGAGCCATGCTGGCTCAGGAATTCTGGGAGTTGAAGTCCACGAGTCATAAAAGAGCCAAGGTTGCCTACCCCTGGACTAGACTATAGCACTTATGGCTCCTGTATTTTTAAAAAAATATATAATAGATAAAATATATAAAATAAAATATAATTGATGTTTTCCTGACAATTAAAGCTCAGGGTGGCTTTAGGGAAGAGAGATTTGGTTCTTAGCATTGTCTGGTATTATAGTGTTTGGCTAAGAATTGGACTTGCCATTCAAAATCTCAAGTATCTGCAGTGAAGTAGGAATTGAGGGGCTCTTTCCTCTTCCTGTCACCTTGCCACCATCTCCAAGTGTTAGGCCCTCTCCTTCTTTTTCTTCTCATACTATAGATGAAGTCCAGACACCGCAAGCTCAATTAGAGCAGTAACAGTTTAGTTAGTATCATTCCCCAAAAACCAATTTTTCATTTATATTTTCAAGTAACTGTTGTTAACGACATGTGGAAATCCAGAGCAGTTAGTTATTTACTTACTAAACAGAGATTGATTACTCAAGATTACTCATTTTCTGCACAGCCTTTTTGACATAATGCTTTGATTTGATGACTTTTAATTGCCTTCCTCTTTTCCTCCTCCCTCTACATATATAATAACTTTTACATCCTTTGCATTCCTTCCTTCTATCTCATTTCCGAATATTATTCCTGTAGTTTATTAATTATCATAGCCTAGTAATATTTTTCTGTGCAAACAGGATATGCTTATAAAAACTAAAAAAAAAGTTCACGTGGATTTTTTTTTTTTTAAAAAATCTGAGATCATAACAAAAGTAATAAATAGCCAAATACACCCGTAATCTTTTATTTGCAGTTTGGCACTGAGTTCAGAGTGATTTGCATTATTTGTTGATCTCAGACAAAGTGGTGTTTTCCAAAATTTTCTTACATTAAACTGTATAAGTCTTGAGCAATTGCACTGAGCTAGAGATAAAGCTTACAAGTCCCATGTTCTTCTATAAAGCTACGTGAATGAACTGTTTTGTAATAAGATATAAATGGAAAGGACAAATATGTTTATTTATTCTATGATCAGGGAGCTAAGTTCTAAGTTTTATATAAGCACGTTTGAAGTCAGCACAGCAACACCAAGTCCAGCTAGTGAAAATGGGAAGGAAAGGGTGTTTCTCAACAGAATCCAAATGAAAGTGGCATAAGTAGAAATTTGGGAGGAAAGCCAGCAAGTGCACTCAGCTCCATTTGCGCAAGTGGTGTGTACACGCACCTGCTGCTCACTTAAATGGAGCACGCATGCCCACCCACTGCTTGTGTAAGGATGCATGTGCGTGCGTGCACGCTTGCCAGCTGTTTCCATGGCCTGGTTGCAAATCCCTTACAACCCACTAGTGGGCTGTGGCCCACAGGTTGGGAACCCTTGGGATAGGTGACAGGATGCAACCTTGTAGAGTGCCTTTTTCAATTCTGAACCATATTCTGTTCTTACAGTGGCTGCCTGGTCATAGTAAAACGACTGAATGAGCTAGATGAGGTGTAGTGACATTACTTCCATAGTAATAGTCTTAATAAGAATAGATGCTTGCAAATTTTTAGCTTTTCATTTTTGAGTGGACACTTCTAAAATTTTAGGCATGTTTCAGGCCTTGGCTCACTATTACAATATAAAGGTAGTCCTCAACTAAATGACTACAGTTGGGACCAGAAATCCATATGTAAGTCATTTTGGCTATGCTCTTTCCAGGCTCAGAGATAAAATGCCAATGACCACTGGCTGCAAGAGCTGCATTAAGGGAAATTATTGGATTCATATCTTGTTTAAATGTAACTAGTTGGCCACTATAGGAATAGAAGCCAGTTTGTGTTTCATCTGATCCAGCAAAGTTCTTGTATGTGGGTAGTGCAGGAAAAGGCTGCATTTTGAGGCCATTTTCTGTTTTTTGATCATTTAATTTTTGTGTTTTTACTTTATTTTAGGACAAACTGGATATACCCCTGAATAAAATGACAACATTCACTGTAGGAAAATCATCGCATAACAAAAATGGTAATATAATTCCTCTTTCAGTTTTGTTTCAATTGCACTGATTGATAACAAAAAGAAAATATGAATACCTTGCAATGATATGCAAGAGTGTGCATGTGTGTGTGTGTGTGTGTGTGCGTGCACGTGCATGTGCATAGGGCAGATTGATGCTTTCCTGTATTAAGAATAAAATATGCAGTTTTATTGCAACTGCATTGATTAAACTTCCTTCACCACTTTTAAGCTATAAAGGTTATTTTAGCAACAGTGTTAAACACTGTGATTAACTAGCAGCTTGATTTTAAGCTTTGCTTGTATTGGTGCAAACAAGAGAGTGTTCAAGCCTAAATATGTTAACTAGGGAGGAAGCCTGATTACAAATTGTTAATGTTGATAGTTAATTGTTAATAATAATATTGATAATTAATTAATAATAATGTTAATAACAACTGGAGCCCCACTTGAATACCATTGGCACTGACAAATTCAACCTTATTCTGTTGTTTTTCTGTGTTACAAAAGGCAGCTTTAACAAACATCCACATCTGCCCTTGGGAAGGATTCAATAGGTGGACAAAAATGCCAAATCCAGGATGACTCTGCAATGAATCAAAACCAATATGGTCTACAAAAAAGACCAAATGAGGAATAGAAAAGTTGGCAGTAGAGGAAGCCAGCATAGCTATTGAATTGTTTTCATTCTGAAACCAGGCACCCTCTCCTCTTCCTCAGGAAGAACAAAGTTTTCTAACTAATGAAGAATTGAAATAAAAAATACTGAGTATCTAGAACAGCAGAAAAACAACACAATAAGGTTGTCTGCATTGAAGCTTGTTCCAAAGAAATAGCTAACACAAGCATTAAAAGATGCAAATACTATAATATGGAATATAAGTACCACCTCACTGCAAGATACAAACCAACTAATGTACAGTAAGTAGTTGCAGTTCTAATTGAATACCTGGGATGCAAAATCAACAAAGGAGAAAAAAAAGCCAAACAATGCATCACCAAAGTGGAAGATCAGGTTGAAAAATAAGATCAGCAAGCTGAGATCAGATGCAAGCAAGCTAGATGAAAGAAAAGAAGCTGAAGAACAAGAAGACCAAAGAACACCTGATCAAAAATGTCACTTAGAAACAAGGTAGATCAAGGAAGCACTGGAAATAATGAAGCAGCAAATAACAGCTATAGTCAAGAAGATCAGCAGATACGAAGTTTGAATTGCAAATTATAGGCAGAATGTCCAATTTCAATCCAATCAGTGAATCACTCAACACTTGACAAGGAAGAAACAGTGCAGTTCTGGGCACAGATATGGGATAACCTAAAGAAATACAAAAAGGATGTAGCTTGGATATGAATAAACAAGAAACTGAAATGAAAAAACTTGTAATAACAGCAGATATAGTGGAGAAAAAAGCAAGGAAGATCAAGAATTGGTTAGCTCCAGGTAAAGATGAATTACTTGGATTTGGGTTGAAACATCTGACTGGTCTACACTGACTTATTGCCAAGCAGTTTAACAACATGTTACAAGGAGGTGAAATTGAAGACTGGCTAACATCTAGCAAAACCTACCTGATAATAAAAGATTGAACAAAAGGGGCAGCACCAGGCAATGACAGGCCAATTAACTGCTACTTTCAACTTGGTAACTGTTATGGTAGCTGATGTAGTCCAGCAGAATCTAGTTGAAAAAAGCTCTTTCCATCTAAGCATAAAGAAAACTGCCTAAACAGCAGAGGAACAAAAAATCAACTCCTAATTGACAAGATGATTTTGGAAAACTGCAAGAAAAGGAAAACCAACTTGAATGTAGCAAGGGTTGATTACAAGAGGCATTTGACTTTCTGCCACACAATTGGGTAATCAAATGGCTAGAAATAACAGGCGACAGTAGAAACATCAGAAATGGCCCAATGGAAGACACAGCTGCTGTCAATGGTAATAGATCGGGAGAAGTTAATATTAAGAGAGGAATCTTTCAAGGAGACTCACTATCACCACCACGGTTTGTCATTGCACTGATTCCTATCAACAATACAGGCCATGGCTATCAAATATCAAAAACATTTGCCAGGCTACCCCACCTCCTTTATATGGATGATCTGACACTCTAAGAAAACACCCTCTGAAATAGATACTGTCCATATTTATAGCCAAAATATTGAATGTATTTTGGATTGGAGAAATATGCCATCCTCACTCACTATTAAAGGGAAAAAATAACAAAAACCGAAAAAATTAAGATGCCCTATAGAAATAACATCAGGAGTCTGGATGACTATCACTACAAATACCTGGGCATTCTTCAAGCTGACAGCATCAGGCACCAATAGTAATAGGAGCCTTGAGTGCAATTGCAAAACCTCTGGAGCACTGGTTGAACACTGAACATTGACAAACTCAGTATTGGTCATGCAAAAGGAAACTTTACTTGGAACAGCTTACAGTACCTTTAACATTATCTAACAACATCTGCCTTTCCTTAGGAAGGACTTAATCGAGGGACAAAAATACCAAATCTAGTCTAAACATCTGACTGATTTTGTGACCAACCATAGTCTTAATAATCTTAATTGTTAATAGGTGTTAATTGATACAGTAATTGCCAGAAGCATGAGTCTAAATTACAAGAAAATTGCTTCTTTAAAGAAAAGTTCAGTAATTATGTGTTCTTTACAACAGCAGAAGTGTATATAGCTGTCCGTATGATGGAAAAATGTACCTTAGATACATTTCAAATAATGTATCTGGCTGTATTTTTGCACAAACTAATTTGGAACTTTGTTCTGTCAAATCAGTCACTTTTCAGAGTGAGATAGGTGGCATTTAAATTTAATAATACATAACTTCAGAATGGTTTACTTTTAAATAGACATGCTGAAATGTTTCAGTTTGTAAGAGTTTGAGAAGAAAAACAATGAAGAAACAAATATATTGAAAATGAGTACTGGGCTGACCTTTTCTAGATTTGGAAGCTAAGCAGCCAAGTTAAGCAAATATTTTAAGTTAGTAGTTGGATGGGTAGCTAACCAGTGCTGTAGGCTAGACCGGGGAGCTGAAAACCATTATGGAAGAAAGCACAAGTTATGGACAGATTTGGCATTCTATTCAGACTTGGGTTCAGATGTAGCCACATGTCATTTGGAAACTTAACAAAGATGGTTAAGCCCTCCATCCCAAGCTCCCTTCTATATCCACCCATTCTCTCCCCATCACACAACTGATATTTTCCCCACCAGCTGTGGAGTCCGGTGGAGTCGGAACAAAACCAGAAGAATTCACAAATGCTGTCCTTAACATGTAAAAACAATAAACTTTAAAACTATATATAAAAAAACCTGTACCACTTGCCAACGTCATTCCTGAGACAGAATTGAGCTTGGCAGTTGAGGCATCAAATCTTGTTGGCACACTTTTCTGCCAACTCAGAAATTGGAGTAATGACTCCTGGGACATCTAAACTCTGTGGTGTTCCAAAAAAGATTTAATTACTTTGTACTACAGTATGTACTGTCTAATATACTACCAACGTATTTACAGATGCTAAGAATGCTTCCCTTGCAATGAAGAGCAGACAGCAAGTTATTAATGAGGTCAACAAGCGAAGAACCCTTTTACAAGACAATAGCTGGATAAAAAAAAGGCCTGAGGAGGAAGGGTAAGAAAAGAATCCATTGACTTTTTGGCAATATAGTCAGGCCTTGCAACTTTTTCTAGAATTCTTATGTAAAATCCACGCATCATCTCCTTACTGCCAGATTTGACAGAGTGGGTAGAAACAATTGGGGAAAGATGATCCCATAAGTAATGTAATTTGGTAATAGAGAAAGGCTCTGAAAGGCTAAAGTCCACTTTAAAATAACTAAAGCATATTGCATTAGTCAGATTTGAAAGTATCATTAACACTTACAGCTTTAAAAAATCCAGTTCCCTAAACTATTGTTATGGTGTATAATCCACTTTACAGGTAGACTTATGATCATTCAATTAGCAACCATTTAAAGTTATGACTGCGCTGAGTGACTTACAACCAATTCTTACACTTAGAACTGTCACATCGTCCCCATGATCAGTCACATGATTGTGATTCAGGCATTGGCATCCAGCAATGTATTTTTGTCCCGAGGCCACATGATTGTCATTTGCAACCATTCCACCCAGCTTCCAATAAGCAAAATCAATGGGAAAACCAGCAGGAAAGATAAAAAAAAAAATCACGATCCCGTGATGTCTCAGTTAACAATCATGGTAAACATGGTCATAAAATCAGGTGCAGTCACATGATACCTCACTTAACAACCACACCGGTGAACAATGAATTTTCCAGGCCAATTGTGATTGAAGTCAAGGACTGCCTGTGCTATATTTAAGGGTGATATCTAATTTTTGTTTATTGCAGCACCAATGAAAACTATGGCAAAGTGGTTCTTAATCAGTATAAATCACAAGAAAGCTTGCACAGGTAGAGTATCATTTTAATGTATATATTCTTTCCTATGCACATTTCATCTGCAATGTTGCAATTCATTGTTCTGTTAATAATTTGTAAGAAGAATCCAATGTATTAATTGAGCAAAGTCAGGCCTTTGGTTTAATTCAGATACTGGCATTTTCTGTTACTTGATTGTACTGCAGTAATTTCTTCATTGTTTAAAATAATTATGAAGTCTGACATACGCATTAATTCATGATGTGGGAGATTTTGATAGTCAAAATCTATAAGTAGTTTAATTAATAATAATCGCACTATATAATTTTTAAAATGAAGTTCAACCAATCTTTTTAGAGGATTTTTCAAGAGGAAAGAATTTACATTGAATTTGCAATAAAAGTGGGATCCCTTTTTATTATGAGTTTTGTAGAATAGGAAAACATAGTACACCCTGCCTCTTCAACAGTTTATTCATTAAACTGAGATATTGCTGGTGTTAATTTAATTAAATATGTTATGGCTGCCATTCCTAGGCTGCAAACATTTGGATGACCCATAGAAGACAGATCAGGAAACACAAATTCCTTGTTTCCATTTCTGGCCATTCAGAAATTAACTTTTTCAGCTCAGATATGGTAACTAAAATAGAAAGTGATTCTATCTTAGTTTTGTTTTCACATACAACATATAATCAAATTGTGGAAAGAAGTTATTTTATTTATTTTAAGGATGAAAGTATCAGTTATATGGTTTAAACATGCTTGGGATAAACACATGTCCATCATGCAACAAAAATAAAAAACCAAAAGATAAAATAAAATTAATAAAATATAAAAATAATAATTAAAAATAATAAATTTATTAAAAAGAAAACAAAAACCAAATAAACTCAAAGGGCAGACTCAATGGATTACTAAATCTTCTTCTGCTATCACGTCTCTATTTTCTATGTTTCTAGTTTTGTATAATTGGATTCAGGCAATTCCTGTCATTTGTGATAGAGACAGTCTGTAAAAATGTTGCAAATAACAAATCTGAAATCTCAGCTGGGAATTCGTTACTATGACTTGGATTCAACATAAATTAATTAAAATTTATATAATTTAGACATAAATAACAAAAGCATACACTTTTCTCATTTATAGAATACTTAATGCATACTTATAGCATACTTAATATGAGCCAGCAGTGTGCTGCAGCTGCCAAAAAGGCCAACACAGTGCTAGGCTGCATTAACAGAGGGATAGAATCAAGATCACGTGAAGTATTAATACCACTTTACAATGCCTTGGTAAGGCCACGCTTGGAATACTGTATCCAGTTTTGGTCACCACGATGTAAAAAAGATGTTGAGACTCTAGAAAGAGTACAGAGAAGAGCAACAAAGATGATTAGGGGACTGGAGGCTAAAGCATATAAGGAAAGGGTGCTGGAATTGGGTAGGTCTAGTTTAATGAAGAGAAGGCCGAGGGGGGACATGATAGCAGTGTTCCAATATCTCAGGGGTTGCCATAAAGAAGAGGGAGTCAAGCTATTCTCCAAAGCGCCTGAAGGCAGGACAAGAAGCAACGGATGGAAACTAATCAAGGAGAGAAGCAACCTGGAACTAAGGAGAAACTTCCTGACAGTTAGAACAATTAACCAGTGGAACAACCTGCCTCCAGAAGCGGTGAATGCTCCAACACTGGAAGTTTTTAAGAAGAGACTGGACA
>NW_015390780.1:15287-20703 GCF_001527695.2 Protobothrops mucrosquamatus | reverse complement strand
AGTGGAACAACCTGCCTCCAGAAGCGGTGAATGCTCCAACACTGGAAGTTTTTAAGAAGAGACTGGACAGCCATTTGTCTGAAATGGTATAGGGTTTCCTGCCTGAGCAGGGGGTTGGACTAGATGACCTCCAAGGTCCCTTCCAACTATTATTATTATTATTATTATTATTATTATTATTATTATTATTATTATTATTTGTGAAGATAATTTTATAATATTAAATGTGTTATTAAAGACAATATTATTAATTATATTTTATTCATTATATTAACAGAGATGCTGTCTTACTTTAGTTTATTCCATAATTCCAAAGATAATTTTATATTGGCTAATCAGCTGGTAGATGTCTTACCTCTGTGAGACGGTAACTAATTATTAATTAATAATTATTAACTATCATGAATTAATCTTTCTTTCTTAATAATAGGAACCTAGAAGGGGAGGATGATGAGAAAGCTAGACTTAATCGATATAGATCTGATACTACTTTAGACAGGTAAAAATTTAATTTACACTGGTTTTGTTTTGCTTTTGTATTATGCAATCTGAATGAAAGCAAATTTCTTCAGGTTAAAAAGCTTTATTAATTTAAGTATTTCTTTTACATTTTATGACTATGGTGTAACATAGTTTTATATTTGAATTAAATCTCTCTGCTAAGTTTTAAGCACATCTGCAATTTAACCCAATACATATGTGTACTCAAAAGTGACTTAAGCCAATATATTTTATGAAAACTCAAGATGCGGAAGAGGTTTTCACCCTGCAGTGGATAGACAATGGCTAAAATGATGATTATGATTTTATGAAACAGGTTAGAGAGGATTGCAGATTCAATTCAATTGTAGGTTTGGAAATACTAGCCAGCAGCAAGGAGGTAGAGAAAACTTTAACTCTCTGCTCCCATTTCATACAGTAGTTGTCTTGATTTGAACCACAGATCTGGCAGTAGTAGTCTTGATTTGCATCACAGATCTGGCACCCTTAAATTAGTTAAGCTAATTTGGAAAGTTGTTGTCAAGACACACAATCCTCAAAGCAATTTGAAAGAAAGGTAGAATATAAAACTTGATAATAAATGCCACAGAGAGTAACAATCTGGTTTGGCTCTTACAGATTGAAGTTTTTTGTATAAGGTTGTCTGAAGAAATTAATTAACTCAAAATTATGCTATAAAAACATCAGTTCTATATTTCTCAGACCAGGGCTGGGTTACAGTTTAACTGCCTCTTGTATTTTGTACTTTCCTAAGTGTTATGATGCGGTTCTCAGGTTCAGGATACTTTTTTTAAAAACAAAAACAGAATGTGTAGTGTACCAAAGACACATGTTAAAATCAAGTCCAGTTTAATATAGAAAAATGCTATTGTCAATTACTTAATGAAAAAATTATGCCAAAAGAATATGTTAACTTCATAGGAATATGGTCCAAATTAGTTTAGCATCTTATGCTGCATGGCTTAATACCAAAGAATGAGTTAATAATGAAGTGTATTCAAAAGGGAGAAAATGCATGCATTTCTTTACTAGAGAATAAAGAAACAACTTTTCTCTATATGGTGTAGAATAGATGCGTTGCAATAAGGTCACCATGTTACTTTAAAAGCTATGTGGCTAGAAATTAAAACGTTCTAGTTGCGTCTATGTTCAAATACCAATGTCTAGGCCATCTAACCATTGAAATGCAGCATTGTTTATATGAAAATAATCAGATACTGGACCAGCGTATGCCCTCAGCTTACAGTCGCTCACAATCTGATCTACAGTTTGATGTGGGACCCTGTAGTCACACTGAGGGGAGGATACCATGCCCCACTTATACAAATAATCCTGTCAGATGCCGTGTGAGGTGCGAATCCTATTCAGGATTGTCAATTGCTGATGTGGTAGTTCCAACCCTGGCACCTTTTTATGTGGCATCATTTATATGTCCTCCTATGTCTGGGTGTTAATGACCCATTTGACTTTCCTTTGGGAATTGACATTAAAGTTGTTGGGCAGATGTTGTGCAAGTGGCACTGGGGGTTTCCTGGATTTGAGTCTTCCTGCTGATAAAAGAGGAAGAACGGCATGCAGTGGTAAGAGTGAATTGTTTATATTTTTTCTGTATTCTCTCACTAGTGCATCTTGCCTGATGACCTGAGGGTGGCAGCTGAAGCTCCCCATTTAGTTCCACATAATTTTTGGAGTATGTTGTTCCTAGTATTATTTTTGTTGCCATATTCTCTAGAGTAAATCTTATAGGAGAGACTCTGGTCCAATATTACTCCAAGGTACTTTTGATGAGGATTATAGGGGAGTAAGATGTTGTTTAAGTAGACCTTCAGCACTTCATATGATAGTTGGTTGTTAAGATGGGAGCACATAGTTACTGTTTTGCTGGTGCTAGAAGTGAGCCTCCGGTCAGTGAAAAATTTTCCCAAGATCTTGGGACAGGAGGCTGTCTGCCACCTCCATGGTTTTTCTTGTAATGCTATGGCCAAATCATCAGCATATCCAAATTTGCATCCCCTTGGTGCCGGCATATCTGATATATATAAGTTGAATAATGTAGTGTATCTTACTTATGTTGTCCCCATTATTATCTGAAATGACTTATCACTCAGCATGTTATTAATTAGTTGATAGAATTTTTTGTAGGGGATAATATGGCACAGTTATGTAACAACCCATCCTTCCAAACAGTGTTGTATACCGCAGTTAGGTCTATAAACACAGCCATAGTTTTGAGGCCTCAATGGAATCCTGCTTCAATATAGCCTGTTAGGCTTAGCTCCTGATCCACACAGCTCCAGTCTTGTCAGAAGCCAACTTGTTCCATGGGCAAATGTCATTTTTATGGGATTTATCCTATTTATAATTAATCTTTCCAAGCGTTTGTAGCAGGAGCTCAAAAGGGTGGTATGGGTAGTAGCTTTCAACTCTATCTTGTGGTATGCCAGGTTTTAAAAGTGATATTATTTTAGCTGTTTTGAATTCTGGTGGGAGGCAAATGTTGGAAACTGTGTCTGAGAGGAATTTACCAATCCAATTCCGTGTGTACCTCCCAGAGTTTATCAGGAATTCTGGATGAATCCTATCGAAGTCTGGTGCTTTACCATATATCAGACTACCAATGACAGTATCAATTTCCTTTAAAGAGAAGGAACAAGAGTACTCAGAAAGCATTCAGCTTGACTGTCAAAAAGCTGAAAGCGTTTTCTTGATGAGAGAGGAGTGTCCTTTCACCCTTGGAGCTTTGTAGAGAGTTACAACTCGAGAGGCTATTTGGTCAGGACTTACATTGGGTGATTGTTGTGCAGGTTTTCTAGCTCCATCCAATTTCCTTAATAGGCGCCAAATTTTCCTGCTGGATTTGCTGAAATTTAGTGATTCTGTGTGTTGTTCCCATTTATCACATTGAGTGTATCCACTGTGTAAGAGATTGTCAGCGATCTCTGGATCACCGCTATGTAGGAAGATCTGGTAAAGCCATTCAGTTTCTTCATTCCATTCTGGGATGTACTCTCTCCTAAATCCTTGAGGTATATCTTTTTGCTGAGGTGATTATTGCCTTCACAAATCTATGATAATGCTGACTAATTGGTGGAATCCGCTGTATAGTTTTGTAAAGATTTTTGGCAAATTTGGGCTAGTTGGCTTTTTGAAAGTTCCATTTGGGTCTAGGGGTAGAGTGAATTTGGGGAATTTGGATTCCAACTTCTAGCAAGATAGGATGGTATTGGCTGTGTGGAAATATATCCATTATCTTCCTGTTTATGGGGATTGGCTGAGAGTTTGGGCCTTCTTAACAAAGCACAAGTCTGGATTGGTTTCACAATTCCATTCCACTAATTTAAACATGCCCTTATCTTTTATCAAAAATCAATTGAACATGCACCCCAATTGGACAATTATTCACTGTTGTCATCAGTAGAACAGTATTTCCAATTAATATGGTGGCTATTGTAGTCACCCGTGTAGATTGTTGGGTGAGGCTTGATGTTCAGGACATGCTGTGGCCATGCTGTCAGAGGTGGTTTAAGGATGTTCACTATTGTTAGATCGCCTAGTTTTGAAACTTCTTCATGTATACTGTTGTTTGTAGAGACTGACAATAAGGAGGCATACTCTGTATTCCTTCTAACATTTGTAATCATGCCATAACTGTGGTGATAAGTGACTCCCAACAGGTTGTAGCCATGAATCTTGCCTCTTCTGAATTGCTGTTCTTCATTTTCTATGAGTGTCACTAGAGAAGTCCCGCTATGCCTATCTCCCGGTTGCCTTTGAAGGTTCAGGGTTTCTCACAATCACTTCAGTGCAGATGGTTCAATGGCTGCTGTGGCTGTGGAATAGAGGCTCTCTGTGCACAAGGGGAAAGCAGTTCAGGGCACCTCTTCCTCTTTGCTGGGCTCACAGGCGGAGGAACAGTGCAGGCCAGCCGCATCCTTCTCACTTAGTCAGAGGCCAACAGCCAAACCAACAGCCATTTTAGCTGTAAGCATGCTGGGTTTGTATTTGAATGTCATGGGAATGCAGGAAATCAGATTAGTCCCTGACCACGCTTAAGTCAACAGCAAACATGTGCCAGGAAAGGCCTTATGTCAGTGATGGCGAACCTTTTAGAGACCGAGTGCCCAAACTGCAACCCCAAACCCACTTATGCATTGTCGGGTGCCGGGTGGGTGTGGCCCATTGGGTGGGTGTGGCCCATTGGGTGGGTGTGGCCCATTGGCTGGGCATGGCTGCGGTGGTAACGGCAGACTGGGTGGGATTAAAAAGTTCAATCAATCAATTCCAACTTTGCAAGATCTTTTTTTTTCCCCGCAAGAAGTTGAAATTGACTCATTGATTGAACCTCTTTTTTTTTTGCACATGGCGGCGGAGGCCTAAAGCGAAAAGGTTTTATAAAATCCAGCTGAAGGCCTAGGACTGGGGCGACGGCGTGCGTGCCCACAGAGAGGGCTCTGAGTGCCGCCTCTGGCACACGTGCCATAGATTCGCCACCACTGCCTTATGTTCTGTCTTTGGTTGGCTTAAAGAAAATCAGTGTTAAACATATGTCCCTCTTTGGTTCGATGTTTTAAAGGAATTTGTATATGATGGGTGTCTTTAGGTTATGATACAGTAAACTTCCCAATCAATTATGTTTGATGAGTAATGGAACATTTGAAGTGGTAAGGGATCACTTTAATTGCAGAGACACTTTGCTTCTTTGTAAAAGGACTTGGTAGAATATTTTAATTTTGCTGCTATGGAACACTGATACAAGAAAAATAATAAATTCAATTGATAAAATAATATTTTACTACATTAGAAAAAACGTTCCTAAGTAACATGGTGCTGTTCTCAAGGTCACTGGAGAATTGCATGAAAAAGCTAATTTATTTGAAGGAAATGCTTGCTTTTAATTTTAAAGCTACTTTTTAAA
>NW_015390780.1:10363-11549 GCF_001527695.2 Protobothrops mucrosquamatus | reverse complement strand
AAATTTCAGAGTATATTGAGAATAAATCACCTTGGCTTTTGTTTCAAATTTGCAGGTACCAAGACGTGGATGACTATATCAAAGTGAATCATACCTCTAAATGGGAAGAGAAGCGGTAAGTCTTCAAGTGAAATCAGCACTGAGATTGTATTTTGAAAAGAGTATTATTTTAATTTTCCCTTGTCATTGTCACTCCACCTGGTCAAAAAAACTATGTGAATCTACCATTGATAAGGAGGCAATCCTTTATGTTTCCTTGTTGAATTTTTTTAAAATAATATTTTATTAATTTTCCAATTTTACATTTAAGTATTTAAAAAGCAACGTGGTGGTTGGGTTAATCAATAGTTCGATAACATATAAAAATCTTTAGTACAAATCTCAAGATATGACATCAAATATTTCCTCTCTTTTTCCTTTAACATCTACTGTCTCGTATTTAAGCTAATACAGTTCTTATTGTATCAACTCAGTAAAAACATCGTTATTACATTTATCAATAAATTTTTAGCTTATACATATCTTAATTACTTTTTACGTTCAATCTTCATAAACAATCCATATCCTGTTATTAATTTTTCCCCAGTTTTTAGTTTCCCATCAATATTCCAATTTAACATTTGATATTTATAATTTTCAGGCTTTAGGTAACCAAAATTTCCCTTATCTCAATTCATAACAGAATCTAATATTCAAAATACACATTTTATCTATTTAAATATAGTCTATTTCCTAAAAGTTATCTATTTCCCACCATATTAAATCATCTGCTTAATAATACAATATCTCCTTTAATAAATCAAAACCATTATGTATATTGCCTGGATTAGTCAATAAATCAAAAATATTCATAATATATTTTTTTCTTTTAGGTCTAAGTTTTAAATGTTAAACAGATAAAATCCTTATTTTCAACTAATTTCCAAATATTTTAAATCTAATGACCAAAATTTCCCTTATCTCAACTTCTCCCTTTAACCCTCTAATTCAGTGGTTCTCAACCTTTTTAATGCCGTGACCCCATAATACAGTTCCCCATGTTGTGGTGACCCCAGGTGCCAGGGGCGTGGCCAAGTGGGTGTGGCTGCCAAGTGGGTGTGGCCACCAAGTGGGCGTGGCCACCATGTTGTGGTGACCTCCAACCATAAAATTATTTTCATTGCTATTTCATAACTGTAATTTTGCT
>NW_015390780.1:0-6581 GCF_001527695.2 Protobothrops mucrosquamatus | reverse complement strand
CCTGCGCTCTTCACACGCCTCCTGCAGGGCACATTTGGTAAAGTTCGTGCATTCAGGCTGCCGCCAAGCACAGGGAGTAGCACAGCTAAGGAAAAGGGCAAAAAAAAAATGGCGGACGGAGTGGTTTGGCGACCCCCGTGAAATGGTCGTGCGACCCCAAATGGGGTCGCGACCCACAGGTTGAGAACCGCTGCTCTAATTAATAATATGAAATCCCTCTAATAAATCAAAACCCCAGTTTTCTTCAGCCTTATTTTGACTTTCTTCCTTTGCCAACTAGCCTTTCATATCAATGATTTTAGATCGTCAAATAGATCTCCCTCCTTTATTATATATGTTATTTGAAATAAAGGAGATCATTTAATTGCTATTTTTTTGGAAGGGCTAGCCCATTTGTATTCATTAAGTTGTCTCCCTATTATTCCAATTCCCCATGATTGCCCTGATATGTTTATCTTCCATTCAATCTGTTCTTCTTTCTCAAATTTGTTCTGATTTATATAGAAAGTCTTTTCCATTTTCAGTGTTATCACTCCCTTTTCTGGATTTTCCATTAACTGTATTTGTTGGTCAATTGAGTCCTCTGAATATTTGATTGTTCCATTATTCTGTTATCTTCTGCGTTATTAGTTCTTTGGTTGTAGTCAAAGTTCTTCATCCATATTCTTTTAATAATGTGTTAAGTTGAAGACTTTAAAATCAGACGTTAAAAATAATTTTATAACTAGGTATGGGACCTCTCTTTCACATGTTTATAAATAGTCTTTATAGTAGAAGTCATTGGTCAAGCAAGATTTTATAGTCCGAGGTATTTCATCATCTCATATAGTAACCAATGTTCCTCAGATAAAGAGATAGGAAGGCAGTTTCCCTCATATAACTCTGAAAGTCAGTAAAGGTTTACATTCATAGTTCAAATAGGCCAGTTATGCCACCCAGCTGTTCTCTTTACAGCAGAGTTTCTCACAGGTGGTGCCAAGGTCAAAAGTGTCTTATCTAAGATAGGAAATAACAAATTGTAATACCAAACTTCACCACAAGATGTCACCGATGCCATTTAAAGTTTTTAAGTCCAAAATTTTTATAATCCTTTTTCCAATTTTATTTCTTTTTTATAGATAAAAGCAAAAGTCTCCAATAAAAATAAGAAAATTTTTAGTCCCCAAGTTTCAGGGACATATAAATCCAATTAGATTAAAGTTGTTCTTTTAGTGTTTTAATTCCCCTGGGTAGTCAGTCGCCGCTATTCTTAGAGGGTGGGATAGAAATTCCCTTCCATCTTTCCTCACAGGGGGAAAGCTACTTTGGGCAGCTTTTACAGGAAAAGAAAATGCTTAGGATAAAGAGAAGATCAGATCTCACCCAGTTTCATCCACGTTGCTTTCAAAGTGCTTGGTGGTGAGTTTGACTTTGGCTGTCTGCAGCCTAATGATGAGCCGTATTACTATGGCCGGTCTTTCCTCTGCCGGTTTGGAGGGCTGCCCCAGATCGAGCCGAAGGGCTGCTGCCCTCCCGCGATCAAGCGGGGGTCCCCTCCTTGCTCATCGCCCCTAGAGGGTGACTTTCGACCCTTTCCAGGGTCCCCCAGCGGAGCGAAACCAAACGCGGAAGACAGAGCTCACCTTCCAGCATCCGCGGCAGCTGCGATGGCAAACTGGAAGTCCCTTGTTGAATTTTAAAACATACATATGCATGTCCACTTCTCTCCAAATATTATGTAGCTATATTATTCATACACATTATTTGTTAAATTTATACTTGTCTTTTCATTAAAACAAACCAGTGCTGCTAATAATAGCTACTTGCAGATAGAATCTAGAATTACAATTCAGATGTTAAATATATTAAAAGGAATTAATGTACATTAATAATTCTACCTGCTTGAAATCTTTACACTGATTTTGTGTCATTTTTAAACAAGCTGTGACTTGGAGAGTCTGATTGCAGTCAAAGATAACAGCAAGGAGGGGTAAGTCTCTATTCACCTTTGGTATAGATATTTAGTATTAATTTGTACTACTTCCACCATTCTTGACACCGCACAAAAGTGTTCAGGTAATCCTTAGAGAAGGGTGGTGCATAGTTAGAATCGGAATTTCTGTTGGTAAGCAATGTGGATGTAAAGCATAATGTCACATGACTGTGTTGCTTAGGTTGGCAGGATGTGAGCACTGCTGGGCTGGAGGTGGTTGTTGCAAGGTTTTTGAGAAGGCGCATGTGGGGCAGCACAATACAAGCTTTGGAAGGCTGGGGATGGCTGCTGGAGGGTGTGCAAGAGGCCAGTCTGGTGTGAGCTCTGGGCATAGTTGCAGGAGGGTGAACGAGGGTGCAGCGGGCGGTGGGCAGGGGTGGCTACTGCAAATCAAGGACTACTTATAGTGGCATGACTTGGCTGTCTCCATGCTGAACACTATCTTGCTTTTAATGTGTGCTTCAAGGCATTGTCAGTCACTAAGAGAATTTATATTCCTTAAAACTATTCTTCGATGGTGTCAGAAAAAGAAGGATAAGACTTTTTCAAAACTGGTACAGTTAAGAATGACTTAAATCTGCCTCCCTCAGGACTTGGAGACAAAGGCAATTTGGTAAAATGAAGTTGGGCCAGTGTATGCTTAGGTGTAAATGAGAACTGGACCTTAGAAAGGTTGGGAACCGCTGTTCTAATCCAACCCTCTGCTCAAGCAGGAGACATGATACCATTCCGGACAAATGTTTGTCCAATCTCTTCATAAAAATTGCCAGTGGTGGAGTACCCACAACTTCTGGAGCAAGCTTTTCACCTGATGTGTTTTTCTCAGTATTAAGAAGTGTTGTAGTAATTAAACCTGCTTTGCTAATCTCTTTCTGAGATTAGAGCTGTACTGGCACAGTGGTTAGAATGCAGTATTGTAGGCTGACTCTGTCCACTGCCAGGAGTTCGATCCTGACTGGCTCAAGGTTGACTCAGCCTTCCATCATTCTGAGGTCAGTAAAATGAGGACCCAGATAGTTGGGGACAATATGCTGACTCTAAACCACTTAGAGAGGGCTGTAAAGCACTGTGAAGTGGTATATAAGTCTAAGTGCTATTGCTATTGCTTTGAAAATGCTCCTATACAGTGCTTCAGTACTTAACAAGTTCCTACTGTAATTTGCAGATCATATAAGGTAAGTAAGATAGAAAAAGTCATAAGACTCCATTTGCTTGAAGGAAGCTATGCCTTTAGGTCTGCCTTCCCCTTATGCTTTTATATCAGTTTAATTTTGCAATATATTAAAAATAAATTACCGTTGTTTCATCTTTACAGAAACCAAGATCTGGATGACTTCATCATAGTGAATTGTACATTTGAGCCAAGTGACAGGAGGTGAGTTTTGCAGCCACAGTGGGCATTTGTATTACATTTCTGATCTAGTGTTAAAAACAATAGCTTTCATTATACATCCCAGTCCCCATCTGGCAAAACCCCGAGTAAATCTTGCATTATTTTATTCATATCCTTTAAGTATCTTTTCTGTTCTAATAAATGGTATCAAACTTTTACTGTGATCAAAGATCAGCACACAAAATGTTTTTTTCCTATGTGTCTGTACGTTAGATAACTTAATTTAAATTTAATTTAAAATATGAATTATAAAATTAATTACAAAATTATACAAAGAAATAAGCTATTGTGTCTTTATGGCAGTTTTACAAATTGGTGATAAGACAACACTCTGCATTGCATCTTGACTGGTATCTAACAGCAGCAGTTTAATGTAAAACTCATTTGCTTTATCTGGCATTTGTTGGATGCTAGATGGCATTTGCAAGAGTTCCTGGAATAATCCCAGTTAAGGGCACATGCTGAATTGTCTGTGTCAAGTCATATACAGGTAGTCCTTGACTTACAACACTAACGGAGCCTGTCCATTCATGTCAGAAGTTGAGGATTATGTTAAATGAAGCATCTAACTAATGACCTCCCAGTCCCTGTTTTCCCCAATGCATTCGTTAAACGACTGCGTGGGTTGTTAGGTAGAGCATGGGGTGACTTAGGGTTGGGAGAAACCAAGGGAGGCCTAGTGCAGGCACAGGCACTCCCAGTAGGCCTCTCCCACCCTTTACAGACATGTCAAACTCACAACATCACGTGACGTTGCGCAACGTATCGAGATGGTTTTGCCATTGCCGGCAATGGGGTGGGCGTGGCTTCCGGATGACGCATCTGGCCCGCGGACCAGCAGTTTGACACCCCTGCATCCCATGCTCTTCCTCCTGCCCCTTGGTTTCCCTAAAGCCCTGTGGGCCTCCTTCATACCTCACCCCATCACCATTCGCTTACTTACATTTTGACGAACTCAGGAAGTCAGTGTAGAGAAGGCCGCTCCCTCGCTGGGCCACATGGCACAATCAAGAAGAATATATCTGATCACTTTTGCTTCCATGGCAATTCTTTCCTCTCCAGCCAGCATAAACTACTTCTCCTTAGCTCCTCCGGCGCTAGTTTTACACTGGTGGCGCTAAGAAGATATTGTAGTGGTTTACCCTAGCTGGGGAGTAAAGGATTGCCACGGAAGCAAAAGAAATGAAATTTCTTCTTTGCTCTACCAGCATAAAACTAATGTAAAACTAGCACTAATAGAGCAAAGAAGAAATCCCATCTCTTTTGCTTCCATGGCAATCCTTTCATCCCCAGCCAGCGTAAATCACTACCAATTTATGCTGGCTTGGGTGAAAGGATTGCCATGGAAACAAAAGAGATCAGATTTCTTCTTCTTGATTATGCCACGTGGCCCAGTGAGGGAACAGCCTTCTCTACGCTGACTTCCTGAGCTCATCAAAAAGTAAGTAATTGAATGGTGATGGGGGAGTGGAGGCAGGGAGGAATGCATAGAACCCACTATATTGGCAAAACAGGCCAACATTCTGGGTTCTGGAGGCCTCTGAGGACCTGGCCAGACAAGATGGGAGAGAAATAGGTGGGTGGGTTGCTGCAGCATCTCTGAAGTCAGTCGTAAGGGCGAATAACCACAGGAGGGCTGCAAAATTGGTAACTATGAAACGGATTCATATTTAGCATTTGGGATGTGCGTTGTAACTTTGAACGTTCATTGAATGGCCTGTCGTACTTCAAGAATTATCTGTATACAGAAAGCTTCATATATTGGAATATTGTTATATCTGTCAGTTAGGAGAGCAGAAGGTGAAACATTATGGCTAGCTCTGAAGAATTCTTTCCTTAAACTAGAGGAGATCAGAGTGCTCAGGTTATTTATTAATTTATATTTATTTATTAAATTTATATGCTGCCCATCTCATCAGAGACCTTACATCTGCTTACAAACATTAAAACTAGTACACATTAAAATAATAACAAGATAAATAACAATAATAAATACCGTTAAAGGATGGGAGGAAAGGGAACCCAGAAAATATGAGGAGAGGTGGGGGTCTTTCCTAATCCAATATTGGTGGACCCTCATTGGGCCTCCAGGCCAACTAGCAGAACCAGATCTTCAGGTCCTTGCAGATCTCCTCTTGGGGAATACAAGATGGGCAGGAGCCATGGCAGAAAATCCTCTTCTCATGGACCACATGAGCCAAAAATCCTTGATTGACAAGGTGCACAGCATGACCCCCCACACACACACTGCTGGCTCAGGTGGAGTGAGCCAATCCCAATGGCTGATATGTTACTTCAGATAATTTGGACCCATGCCATGAAGAGCTGTAAAGATGACATCTTGAACTGCACCCAGAAGCAAACCAGCAGCCAACACAGCTCTCAGAACAGCAGTGTAACATGGGCCACCCTATGGGCCTCAAGAACTGCCAGTGCCACTGCATTCTGCACCAGTTCTGAATATGCTTCAAGGGTAGCTCCATGTAGAACACATTGCAGTAGTCCAAGTGTGAGATGACTAGGACTTGAATTTCTGAGCACATGGCTCCCTACCCAAGAAAGGATGAAATTGGTGCACAACACGGAGTTGTGCAAAGGCTTTCCTAGCCAAGACTGCCACTTGCTGTTCGAGCAGGAGTCGTGAGAACCCCCAAGAAGCACATCAGGTCTGTCTGGGATACTGCAGCTCCAGCCAGAACTAGAGATGTTAAAGCCCTGGAACTCAAAGCTCCAGGTACCCAAAGTCATTTGATCTTTCTACGGTTCAGTTGAAGCAGTTATATAGAATTGAGCATCATCCGCATACTGATGATACTTCAACCCAAGGTGACAGACGATCTCATCCACTGGCTTCATGTAGATAGATATTAAAAAGGCGTGGAGAGAGTATAAAGCCCTGCAGCATGCCACAAAGGAGTGACTGGGCTGGATCTCTCACTCCCTATTAACACCAATTGGCCTCATAGAAAAGAGTCAAACCAGTGCAAAACTGTGCCACCCAGCTTCAAACCCTATAACTGGCCCCAAAGGATACCAGAGTCAATGGTATTGAAAGCCACTGAGAGGTCAAGAAGAGTAAGGACGATTGCATCACCCATCCCACTATTGCTAGAGATTATCAATGATCAATGCTCTTTCTGTCCCTTTCCTGGGCCTGAATGCTGGCTGGAAGGGGTCCAGATAATCAGACTCTCTGAAGCTGCTGTTGTACTTTCC
>NW_015390779.1:30535-33476 GCF_001527695.2 Protobothrops mucrosquamatus | reverse complement strand
TGGAGGGAAGTGTGTAGTGGGGTGCCCCAGGGCTCTGTTCTAGGCCCAGTACTCTTCAACATCTTCATCAACGATTTGGACGAGGGGATAGATGGGGAACTCATCAAATTTGCAGATGACACCAAGCTGGCAGGAATAGCCAACACTCCAGAAGACAGGCTTAGGATACAGGAGGACCTGGACAGACTTGAACACTGGGTGCTCTCTAACAAAATGAAATTCAATGGTGAAAAAAGTAAGGTTCTACATTTAGGCAAGAAAAACCAAATGTACAGGTATAGTATAGGGGGTACCTTGCTCAATAGTAGTAACTGTGAGAGGGATCTCGGAGTCCTAGTGGACGATCACTTAAATATGAGCCAGCAGTGTGCTGCAGCTGCCAAAAAGGCCAACACAGTGCTAGGCTGCATTAACAGAGGGATAGAATCAAGATCACGTGAAGTATTAATACCACTTTACAAGGCCTTGGTAAGGCCACACTTGGAATACGGCATCCAGTTTTGGTCACCACGATGTAAAAAAGATGCTGAGACTCTAGAAAGAGGGCAGAGAAGAGCAACAAAGAGGATCAGGGGACTGGAGGCTAAAACATATAAGGAACGGTTGCTGGAATTGGGTATGTCTAGTTTAATGAAGAGAAGGATGAGGGGGGACAGGATAGCAGTCTTCCAATATCTCAGGGGCTGCCCCAAAGAAGAGGGAGTCAAGCTATTCTCCAAAGCGGCTGAAGGCAGGACAAGAAGCAACGGATGGAAACTAACCAAGGAGAGAAGCAACTTAGAACTAAGGAGAAACTTCCTGATAGTGAAAACAATTAACCAGTGGAACAACCTCCCTCCAGAAGCGGTGAATGCTCCAACACTGGAAGTTTTTAAGAAGAGACTGGACAGCCATTTGTCTGAAATGGTGTAGGGTTCCTGCCTGAGCAGGGGGTTGGACTCGATGACCTCCAAGGCCCCTTCCAACTTTATTATTATTATTATTATTATTATTATTATTATTATTATTAGTATTAGTATTAGTATTAGTATTAGTATTAGTATTAGTATTAGTATTAGTATTAGTATTAGTATTAGTATTAGTATTAGTATTAGTATTAGTATTATTATTTTCTACAAATAACTCAAGGCAACAAAACATAGCTAATAGTCCTTCCTCCTCCTATTTTCCCCCACAACAACAATCCTGTGAGGTGGATTGGGCAGAGGGATGGGCCCAAAATCGCCCAACCAGGTTTGATGCCTAAGGCGGGACTAGAACTCACCGTCTCCTGGTGATTGGCCCAAAGTCACCGAACCAGCTTTCATGTCTAAGGTGGGACTAGAACTCACCATCTCCTGGTAATTGGCCCAAAATCACCCAATCAGGTTTGATGTCTAAAGTGGGACTAGAACTCACCGTCTCCTGGTGATTGGCCCAAAGTCACCCAACCAGCTTTCATGTCTAAGGTGGGACTAGAACTCACCATCTCCTGGTGAATGGCCCAAAGTCAGCGAACCAGCTTTCATGTCTAAGGTGGGACTAGAACTCACCATCTCCTGGTAATTGGCCCAAAATCACCCAATCAGGTTTGATGTCTAAAGTGGGACTAGAACTCACCATCTCCTGGTGATTGGCCCAAAATCACCCAATCAGGTTTGATGTCTAAAGTGGGACTAGAACTCACCATCTCCTGGTGAATGGCCCAAAGTCAGCGAACCAGCTTTCATATCTAAGGTGGGACTAGAACTCACCATCTCCTGGTAATTGGCCCAAAGTCACCCAGTTTTCATGGCTAAGGTGGGACTAGAACTCACCATCTCCTGGTGATTGGCCCAAAGTCACCCAGTTTTCATGGCTAAGGCGGGACTAGAACTCACCATCTCCTGGTGATTGGGCCAAAGTCACCCAATTTTCATGCCTAAGGCGGGACTACAACTCACCATCTCCTGGTGATTGGCCCAAAGTCACCCAGCCGGCTTTCATGCCTAAGGCGGGACTAGAACTCACCATCTCCTGGTGATTGGCCCAAAGTCACCCAGCCGGCTTTCATGCCTAAGGCGGGACTAGAACTCACCATCTCCTGGTGATTGGCCCAAAGTCACCCAGCCGGCTTTCATGCCTAAGGTGGGTCTCTAGCAAAACTCAGTGAGACCCAAGCTGCATCTTCTTCACCCATTCTTGGCCAGAAGGTTGTCTCTGAGCATGAACAGAGTATTTTTCTTCCATACCAGGGAAACAGTTAAGCAAGTTGGCTATCCGGATCAAAGTCACCACTTTTTTCCCCGTAGGCACGCAAAAGTATGCTACAGACCCTTTCCGATTTTCCTATACATAGATTTTAAACTGATACACCATCTTTGAAACAGTTTTCCTAAAGTGGCTTACATTTTTTTTAAAAAAAAAATACAGTGGGCAGGGGGAAGGTTAAATGCAAAATACAGGTGGTTCTCGACTTACGACTGGTCACTTAGCAACCATTCAAAGTTACGACCAACCCAAAGAAGGAGACTTATGACAGGTCCTGGTGGTCGCCCCTCTCTCCTGTGAGCACACAATTACATGTCAAGTGTTTGGCAACACAGCCACAGCCACGGCCATTTGCAGCATCTTGCAGCCACTTGGCTGTGTTTCATGATGATGGAGGAGGAGGAGGAGGAGGAGGAGGAGGAAGAGGAAGAGGAAGAGGAAGAGGAGGAGGAGGAGGAGGAAGAGGAAGAGGAAGAGGAGGAGGAGGAGGAGGAGGAGGAAGAGGAAGAGGAAGAGGAGGAGGAGGAGGAGGAGGGAAAGAGAGGAAGGAGAAAAAGAAAGAGAGAGGGAGGAAGGAAGGAAGGAAGGAAGGAAGGTAGGAAAAACAGGAGAGAGAAAGGGAGGAATTAAGGTAACTAAGGAAGGAAGGAAGGAGGAAGGAAAGAAGAAAATCAGGAGGGAGGATTTAAGAAAAGGGAGGGAGGGAGGGAGG
>NW_015390779.1:16266-29788 GCF_001527695.2 Protobothrops mucrosquamatus | reverse complement strand
GGAGAGTTGAAGGAGGAGAAGGGAAAGAGAGGAAGGAGAAAAAGAGAGAGAGGGAGGAAGGAAGGAAGGAAGGAAGGAAGGAAGGAAGGAAGGAAGAAAAAACAGGAGAGAAAGGGAGGAATTAAGGTAACTAAGAAAGGAAGGAAGGAGGAAGGAAGGAAGGAAGGAAGGAAGGAAGGAAGGAAAGAAAAACAGGAGGGAGGAATTAAGGTAAGTAAGGGAGGGAGGGAGGGAAGAAGAAAGGAAATGGAGGGCAGGACGGAGGGAGGGAGAGTTGAAGGAGAAGGAGAATGGGAAGGGAGGAAGGAAGGAAGGAGAAAAAGAGGAAGGAAGGAAGGAAGGAAGGAAGGAAGGAAGGAAGGAAGGAAGGAAGGAAGGAAGGAAGGAAGGAAAAACAGGAGAGAGAAAGGTAGGAATTAAGGTAACTAAGGAAGGAAGGAAGGGGGGAGGAAGGAAAAACAGGAGGAAGGAATTAAAGTAAGGGAGGGAGGGAGGAAGGGAGGGAGGAAAGGAGGGCAGGAGGGAGGGAAGAAGAAAGGAAATGGAGGGCAGGAGGGAGGGAGGGAGGGTTGGAGAAGGAGAAGGGGAAGGGAGGAAGGAAGGAAAGAGAAAAAGAGGAAGGAAGGAAGGAAAAACAGGAGAGAGAAAGGGAGGAATTAAGCTAACTAAGGAAGGAGGGAGGGAGGGAGGAAGAAAAAACAGGAGGGAGGAATTAAAGTAAGGAAGGGAGGGAGGGAAGAAGAAAGGAAATGGAGGGCAGGAGGGAGGGAGGGAGAGTTGAAGGAGAAGGAGAAAGGGAAGGGAGGAACGAAAGAAGGAGAAAAAGAGGAAGGGAGGGAGGTTGAAGTTCACATATCTTAAAGTTGCTAAGTTTGAGAAACATTCTTAGACACATTTTAAGCCTGTGTAAAGTCAAAAAGTCTCCATTCCGGCATTAATATTAAAATATAACCACAGCAAAATTTCTTCATTTGCCATCAAAGAGGTGAAGTCTTGATCAGGCGGTTGACTCCCTGTCTTGACTTAATTGTACCCCTGGTTAGCAATTGGGTGGGAGATCACCAGGTGATCCTGGGGCTGAAAGCTCAAACTGAAAAGTAGAATAAACATCCCAGAAGAAGGGAATGGAGAGGCACTTAATGCGGTTGCCAAGGAAACTGCATGGCAATGTTTAAAAGTCACCAGCTTGACTTGAAGGCAATTTTACCTTTTATACCATCTCTTTTTTTCCTTTGTCTGGCTATCTATCTATCAATCTCTAGCTATAATCTTTTTATCTATCTACTATTTAAGTATTATGTATAGCTGTATGTCTATCAACCAATTTATTTATCTATCTCTTATTTATTATCTATAGCTATAATTTTCTGTAATGTACCAGATCCACTTATGACTAAAACTCCATCATCTCCATCTATCTGTATCTGTATTTCTATCTACCTTATATCTATCTATCCTCTCTGTATCTATCTATCTATCTATCTATCTATCTATCTATCTATCTATCTATCTATCTATCTATCCATCCATCCATCCATCCATCCATCCATCCATCCATCCATCCATCCATCCATCTATCTATCTATCTATCTATCTATCTATCTACCTATCTATCTATCTATCTATCTACCTATCTCTATCTATCTATCTATCTATCTATCTCTATCTATCTATCTATCTATCTATCTATCTATCTACCTATCTCTATCTATCTATCTATCTATCTATCTATCTACCTATCTCTATCTATCTATCTATCTATCTATCTATCTATCTATCTCATCTAATCTTTTATCTATTTATCATCTACCTATGCATCATCTATTTATCTTTTATCTATCTACCTATTTCTCTTTTTATCCTCTCTCTATCTCTGTTTACTATCTCTATTATACCTGTTTATCTCTCTCTCTATCCATACATCAATCACTAAATCTATCTATCTATCTATCTATCTATCTATCTATCTATCTATCTATCTATCTATCTATCTATCTATCTATTTATCTAGGTATCTATCATCTAATTATCTATATTGATCTCTATCTATCTATATCTATCTATCTATCTCTATCTATCTATCTATCTATCTATCTATCTCATCTTATCTATTTATCATCTACCAATGCATCATCTATTTATCTTTTATCTATCTATCTATTTCTCTTTTTATCCTCTCTCTATCTCTTCTGTTTACTATTGCTATTATACCTGTTTATCTCTCTCTCTATCCATACATCAATCACTAAATCAATCTACTGTATCTATCTATCTATCTATCTCTCTCTCTCTCTCTCTCTCTCTCTATCTATCTATATTTCTTGGTCGCTCGCTCTCATCTACCTGTCTGTCTGATCTACCTAACTATTTAATTTATCTACCATCTATATATTTATCTGTCAATCTGTCTAACCATCCATTCATTTTTTTCTCCCTCATCCATCCATCCATCCATCCACCCATTTTCCACCCACCCCCATTCTGGTTTCTGTCATCTCGTCAGGTGACCCTGTGGGGCACCTCTGATTTGGGTGAGGGCCATCGCTTCATAACCCCTATCCACGATCAAAGTCTCCTGTTTCTGCTGTTGTTTTGGAGAACCACCTAGGAGAATGGACGCAAAGTGTAACATTGTTGTGTCCCTCGGTCTGTCCCAAATTATGGGCAGGGTATGTGAATGTCCATCCAGCCGAAATAGCCACCATCTTGTCTCTTTTGACACAGACAGGCCTGCGGACCCCTCCCCCGACCAGGCCCCCCTCCCAAGACGTTTTTTTTTCCTAAAGCAGAAGTGGAGACACCCAAAGAGGTGAGGAGAAAGAGAAAGCCTTAAACAGCTTGTTTCTCTTTCCACAATTTGCCTTCTTGTTCTGATCTTAATTAATTATATTTGGCATGCGGCTTTGAGTGGCAACCATGATGGAGGCGCCATAAGCTGATTATTAGACAGACAGACAATGGAACCAAATGGAACAGAACAGAACAGGAAGGAAGGAAGGAAGGAAGGAAGGAAGGAAGGAAGGAAGGAAGGAAGGAATTAAGGTAAGTAAGTAAGTAAGGGGGAAGTGAGGAAGGAAGAAAGGAAGGAAGGAGAGAAGGAAGGAAGGAAAGAATGAAGGAAAACAGGAGGGGAGGAAAAGGTAATGAAGGAAGGAAGGAAAAACAGGAGGGAAGGAGGAATTAAGGTAAGTAAGTAAGTAAGGGGGAGGAAATGAGGGAGGAAGAGAGGAAGGAGGGAAGGAAGGAAACAGGAGGGGTGGAATTAAGGTAACAAAGGAAGGAAGGAAGGAAGGAAGGAAGGAAGGAAGGAAGGAAGGAAGGAAGGAATTAAGGTAAGTAAGTAAGTAAGGGGGAGGAAGTGAGGGAGGAAGAAAGGAAGGAAGGAAAGAAGGAAGGAAGGAAGAAAGGAAAAAGAGGAGGGAAGGAGGAATTAAGGTAAATAAGTAAGTAAAGGGGAGGAAGAGAGGAAGGAAGGAGGGAAGGAAGGAAGGAGGGAAGGAAGGAAAAGAGGAGGGGGAAGAATTAAGGTCAGGAAAGAAGGAAGGAAGGAAGGAAGGAAGGAAGGAAGGAAGGAAGGAAGGAAGGAAAACAGGAGGGGGAGGAAAAGGGAAGGAAGGAAGGAAGGAAGGAAGGAAGGAAGGAAGGAAAACAGGAGGGGCAGAATTAAGGTAACAAAGGAAAGAAGGAAGGAAGGAAGGAAGGAAGGAAAACAGGAGGGGGAGGAAAAGGGAAGGAAGGAAGGAAGGAAGGAAGGAAGGAAGGAAGGAAGGAAGGAAGGAAGGAAGGAAATGGCAGCAGCTCACCAAACACAGACATGTTACAAGGCTGGCCCTAAATCATTTGCCCTGTAATGGTGCCATTAGCATCCAGGGCCAGATGTGCAACTTTCGGGATGCTCTGAGGATGTTTTTTTTCTCTTCACCCCTTTGCTTTTCATCCCAGCTTAAGGAGCAGAGACTTTTGATCGCCTCCGAGACAGGCTGGGTCAGTGGCCCAGATTTTCCACTTCGTACCACAAACATTGATTTATCTCATTGAGACGCTGCGTTTTCCCATCGCAAACGCAGACTTTGTTGCGTGACCCTTGTGCTTTTCTAGCCCAAACACCTGTTTTCCACGACAGGTGGAAAAAAATAAAATAAAACGCCGCTTCAGGCTGACCTCTCCGACGGGCCTGACGGAAAAAAAGCCGTGACGGATTGAATAAATCACTTATCCTTCTGGTGTGGAGGGGAAGCTGAAACAGATCAGTCAACTCGGCACACAAGATTTAGTGCGTCACACACTCTTATCCGTACAATTTTTCATTTTACCAAAGTTAACTGATCCTCGCTTAGCCCTCCCCCCCCAGCCTCCCTCAACAGGCTCCGCTTTCAATGAGTACAGGTACAGCAGTCCTCGACTTGCGACTAAAATTTTTGTTGCTAAGCGAGACATTTGCTAAGTGAATTTTGCCCCATTTGACCTGTCTTGCCACAATTGTTAAGTGAACCACTGTAGTTGCTAAGTTTGTCACACAGTTGTTAAGTACAGTATAGGGGGTACCTGGCTCAACAGTAGCAACTGTGAGAGGGATCTCGGAGTCCTAGTGGAGAATCACTTAGATATGAGCCAGCCGTGTGCTGCAGCTGCCAAAAAAGCCAACACAGTGCTAGGCTGCATTAACAGAGGGAGAGAATCAAGATCACGTGAAGTGTTAATACCACTTTACAATGCCTTGGTAAGGCCACACTTGGAATCCTGCATCCAGTTTTGGTCACCACGATGTAAAAAAGATGTTGAGACTCTAGAAAGAGTACAGAGAAGAGCAACAAAGATGATCAGGGGACTGGAGGCTAAAACATACAAGGAACAGTTGCTGGAATTGGGCATGTCTAGTTTAATGAAGAGAAGGACGAGGGGGGACATGATAGCTGTCTTCCAGTATCTCAGGGGCTGCCCCAAAGAAGAGGCAGTCAAGCTATTCTCCAAAGCAGCTGAAGGCAGGACAAGAAGCAACGGATGGAAACTAACTAAGGAGAGAAGCAACTTAGAACTAAGGAGAAACTTCCTGACAGTGAGAACAATTAACCAGTGGAACAACCTGCCTCCAGAAGCGGTGGATGCTCCAACACTGGAAGTTTTTAAGAAGAAACTGGACAGCCATTTGTCTGAAATGGTATAGGTTTACCTGCCTGAGCAGGGGGTTGGACTAGATGACCTCCAATATCTCTGCCAACATCATCATCATCATTATTATTATTATTATTATTATTATTATTATTATTATTATTCCCCAGAATTCCTGGCTCAGGAATTCTCAGAGTTGAAGTCCACCGGTCCTAAACAGCCCATAGTTGCCCACTCCTGGTCCAGAGTCTCTATATTACAGATAGTCCTCAACTTGCAACAGTTTGTTTAGTGACCGTCCGAAGTTATGACAGCGCTGAAAAAAAGTGACTTAGGACCATTTTTCACACTTAACGACTGCTGCAACATCCCTGGGGTCAGGTGATCAAAATTCAAACACTTGGCAATGAATTCATATTTATGATGGTCGCAGTGTCCCAGGGTCACGTGATCCCCTTTTGCGTCCTTCTTCCAAGCAAAGTCAATGGGGGAAGCCAGATTGACTTAACAACTGTGTTACTAACTTAACAACGGCAGCGATTAACGACTTTGGCAAGAAAGGTCGTAAAACGGGGCAAAGCTCATTTAACAACTGTCTTGTGTAGCAATGGAAATTTTGGGCTTCGCTGTGGTCGTAAGTCAAGGACTACGTGTATTCTTGACCAGCCTGTTAATGTGGCTGTAATTTTGCTATTCAGTAGAATCTAAAATATCACAAAGCATGATAAGATAAGATAAGATAAGATAAGATAAGGTAAGGTAAGGTAAGGTAAGGTAAGGTAAGGTAAGGTAAGGTAAGGTAAGATAACCTTTATTGTCATTTTTATACTGTGGGCACGATGGCACACATCAAAAATGAAATTTAGTTTTGCCCGCTCTCAAAGTGAAACACATACATGACACAAACCTAAACATACTATGAACAACATATGTATACACCCACATCCCTACATATACGTATCAAATAAATATTAAATATTGTCCATCTTGAATATATAATGGAAGGAGGAAGCTTGAGAGTTCACAAGGTTAATGCTGTATGGAACGAAACTCTGGCTGAATCTGGATGTTCTGCTTCGGATACCACGGAGCCCCCTCCTCCCAGAAGGGAACAAGGAAAACAGGTCGTGAAGAGGGTGTGTAGTGTCCCAGATAATTTTACACGGACCCTGCTCAAGCAGCACTTCTGTGCCATGTCCTGGATGGGAGGGAGGGAACTGCCAATGATCTTTTCTGCCGTCCTCACCACTCTCTGCACCGCCTTCCTGTCCGAAGCAATGATGCTTCCAAACCAGACGGTGATGCCGTATGACAGGATGCTCTCCATCGTCCCCCTGTAGAAAGTGGTCAGGACAGGGGAAGGAAGATGTGCTTTTCTCATGCGACGCAGAAAATGCAGGCGCTGCTGTGCCCACTTCACCAGTGTCTCACTGTTGAGGGACCAAGCCAGCCTACTCGTTAGCTGCACACCCAGGAATTTGATGCTGGTAACCCTCTCCACAGGTGAATCATTGATGCACAGAGGAGTGTGGCTGTGCCTGCCTTTTCTGAAATCGACAATGATCTCTTTGGTTTTTCCGGTATTTAAAACTAGGCTGTTTTCCTATATAAACAATATTAATGAAGATGGGGAGGAAAAATGATCTATGAGCAGAACTAATGATGAGCATAATCACTCCGGAGATCTTTTCTTCCTGAAATCTCTACCACGGCTCGCCATTTTTCAACTCTCAAAATGCCAGCTGGCGTTTTGGGGAATGGTGATTTAAAAACGCCTGAGAAATCTGATCAAGAGTCTCCCGGGTGTACAGATTATCTTCCTTTCATGACCATCATTGGAGCTGGCAACTTGGTTGTTAAGTGAAGCGGTTGCTGAGCGAAACCACGACTGGCTTGGGAATTCTGGGAGTCGAAGTCCAGTGATCTCCAAGTTGCCAAGATTGAGAAACAGTGCTCTTGAATTGCTCTCATCTGGATTCCTTTCCAGAGCAGAGAATTGGGTTTTTTTAATTATTATTTTATTATTTTATTTTATTTTTTTATTATTTTATGAAGATTACAGTATAAACCCCCATACCCACCCCAAAACCCCAACGTCCCCCTCCCCCACTTCCCAGAGCTGAACACAGGGTTACAAATATAATAATCAAAATCTATCTAGCATTAACCAACTATTAAAATAACCAAGTCCATAATGCGCTTTAACTCCCCTTTAACACAAATTTAAACAAATTAAAATTAAACACAATAATAAACATATTCATAACCTAAATATTAAACAATACCATACTAATATTAAAAATAATAATAATATCATATAATTAAAACTAACAAAAATTCCATTAAAATAAACTATTAATAATAACAATACTCTAGAGTTTGCTCATAACCCAAATGAAACTTTTTAGTCCCATATTTATTCTGAATATAATCTATCCATCTTCTCCAGACCGAGATGTATCTTTCTTGTGATTGATCCTTCATATAAGTGGAAATTTTAGCCATTTCTGCTAAATTTGACACTTTAAGCGTCCATTCTTCTATAGTGGGCAAAGAGTCCTTCTTCCAAAATTGGGCTACCAATAATCTTGCAGCTGTTGTAAGATTCAACATCAAATTCATTGCTTTAACATCCAAATCTTCCATAATCCCTAACAAAAATAACTGCGGTGTAAACTTTATCTTTTTCTTAAAAATATTTTGAATATTCCACCAAATCTTAATCCAAAATGCTTTTATATCCCTACATGTCCAGCAGGGAATTGGGTTTTGATGACTTCCAGGACGCCTTTCTTGCTTCACGCATCCAAGAAACAAACACAAATGGTGAGGACCAGAATCTTGAACTAATCACCCGAGTGGGAAGCAAACATCTTGATTCTCAGCTCTGTTACCAGAAGAGCTTTTCAATGGAAGACATAAAACACAGAATAATAATATTGGAAGAGATCTTTGGGGTCTTCTAGTAGTCCAACCCACTGCTGGAGCAGGAGACTCCATACCATTTCAGACAAGTGACTGCCCAGTCTCTTCTTAAAAATGTCCAGTGTTGGAGCATTCACCGCTTCTGGAGGCAGGTTGTTCCACTGGTTATTTGTTCTCACTGTCAGGAAGTTTCTCCTTAGTTCTAGGTTGCTTCTCTCCTTCTCTCCATCCATTGTTTCTTGTCCTGCCTTGGAGGTCATCTAGTCCAACCCCCTGCTCAGGCAGGAAACCCTATACCATTTCAGACAAATGGTTGTCCAGCCTCTTCTTAAAAACGTCCAGTGGAAGTTTTCCTTCCACCACTGGAGGAAGGAAAGTATTTGATGATGAAGGAATGAAGGACAGAAGGAGGAAAAGAAGGAAGGAAGAGGGGGAGGGAGATAGGGAGGTAGGGAGGCAGTGGTGGGATTCAAATACGTGAACAACCGGTTCTCTGTGTGGATGCCGCTTCCGGAAGTTCATTCTGGGCCTGGGTAACAAAAAATTAGCTACTGGTTCTGCCGAACTGGAGCGAACTGGCTGAATCCCACCACTGCATCTGCCCCAAAGCTCCCCACAAATAAAAAAAAATGTAACTGAAGTTTTGGTCTAACCCAGTGGTGGCGAACCTATGGCACGGGTGCCAGAGGCGGCACTCAGAGCCCTCTCTGTGGGCACGCGTGCCGTCGCCCCAGTCCTAGGCCTTCAGCTGGGTTTTATAAAACCTTTTCGCTTTAGGCCTCAGCTGCCGTGTGCAAAAAAAAAAAGTTCAATCGATCAGTCAATTTCAACCTCTCGCGGGGAAAAAAAAAGATCTTGCAAAGTTGGAATTGATTGATTGAACTTTTTAGTCCCACCCAGTCTGCTGTTACCACCGCAGCCACGCCCACCCAATGGGCCACACCCACCCAGCACCCGACGATGCATAAGTGGGTTTTGGGTTGTAGTTTGGGCACTCGGTCTCTAAAAGGTTTGCCATCACTGGTCTAACCTTTTGCACCAATATTCCCAGGCTTAGGGTGAAGCCGTTGGGCTCAAGAACTACAGCAGAAGACCCAGGAAACAAAATTGAATGGGAAGGTCTCTTATTTATTTATTTAATGTATCAGAGGGATAGAATCAAGATCATGCGAAGTGTTAATACCACTTTATAATTCCTTGGTAAGGCCACACTTGAAATAATTGGGTTGCAGGAATTGGGTATGTCTGGTTTAATGAAGAGAAGGACAAGGGGTCCCACAAAGAAGGGGGGGAAAATCAACCTATTCTCCAAAGCACGTGAAGGCAGGAGAAGAAGCAACGGATGGAAACTAACCAAAGAAAGAAACAACCTGGAACTAAAGAGGAATTTCCTGACAGTTAGAACATTTAACCAGTGGAACAACCTGCCTCCAGAAGTTGTGAGTGCTCCAACACTGGAGGTTTTCAAGAAGAGATTGGACAGCCATTTGTCTGAAATGGGATAGGGTTTCCTGTTTGACAAGGGAACTAGAAGACCTCCAAGGTCCCTTCCAACTCTGTTATTCTGTTATTCTATTATTTTTATTTCTTGATCTCTTTCCCTTCCTGTCTTTATCCAAGCAGCATGCCAAGTTTCTTTCTCCCTGTCGTTGCCACCAATTTCTGGATGGGTTGCCATGGCAGCCACTGAACGGACAATATGTGATTGAGTTTCATGCACTCGCCCGCTGTCGGAGAAAGATCACCACTTGGGGAAGACAAGAGGCAAGGAAAATAAGGGGGCTTCTAGTCCCTTGATAGCACCCCCAAGATCTTCCTGATCCCCTGAAATAAGACTGGATAGATTTTCCAAAGCACCTGAGGGCAGGACAAGAAGCAACGGATAATCAAGGAGAGAAGCAACCTAGAACTAAGGAGAAATTCCCTGACAGTTAGAACAATTAACCAATGGAACAACCCGCCTCCAGAAGTCGTGAATGCTCCAATGCTGGAAGTTTTTAAGAAGAGACTGGACAGCCATTTGTCTGGAATGGTATAGTGTCTCCTGCTTCAGCAGGGGGTTGGACTAGAAGACCTCCAGGGTCCCTTCCAACTTATTAAAACATTGGAATGCCAGTGAATGAAACAATGCCTTGTCAGTCAGATTTCAGTCAGAACTGAAGAAGCTTCTTGGATGAGAAGCGAAACATCTTCAAGAAAAAACAAAATCCAGTTGCTTTTTTTTTTTTTGAAAAAGCACCTTTGGGACAACCGTGATCTGGATGACGGAGAATCTCCATAGACAAGCCATCAATCAGTCAGTCAGTCAGTCAGTCAGTCAATCAAGGGCTGATCCAGAATGGAAAACTTGGTCTGGAGAAGTCAACACACACCATCCCATGGGAAAAAGACGGTGCCAAATCGCTCTCAAATCGTTGCCAAGGAAATATATAGATCTCGCCTGCTCCACTGAGGGCGTATATATCTCCTTCACTCGAAATGAGGCCTGTCATTTCAAAATGGATGTGATTAATACACCCAGCCACATACGTGTGCGGGGGGGGGAGAGAAAAAGGAGGGGAAAAAATGAAGGAGGAATTTTGCCCATATGGTGTGTGATAGCCACGCATTTGTCATTCATTTAAAAAAAAAAAAAGCCCCCAGAATATCATTTATCCAGTCGCTCGACTGGGCCTCCGTCCCTCAGGGACTTTATTTAATATCCAAAACTGTATTTCCAAGTTTGATTCAGGGAAGGGTTGTGATTGTGGTTGTTAGACAGCTTCGTTTGGACTGGTTCCCTGAGCGTTTCTCAGTTACAGGCCGTCCTCGAACTCAACGACCGCAGTCCTCAACTTTACGACGGCCTCCATTACAGGCCTTCCTCGACTGGAGTCCAAAATGTCTGTGGCTAAGCGAGGGAGCCGTTGCCCCATTTGATCGCCTTTCCTACCACAGTTGTTAAGGGAATCACTGCGGTCGTTAAGTTAGGAACACGGTTGTTAAGTGAATCGGGCTTCCCCGGTGACTTTGCGCATCAGAAGGACACGAAAAGGAGGATCACGTGACTCCCCCCCCAAGTCACTGCAACCGTCATAAATAGGAGTCAGTTGCCAAGCGTCTGAATTTCGATCACACGATCGTGGGGAGGCTGCGACGGTCGTAAATGTGAAAAACAGTGCCTTTGTAACTTTGAACAGTCACTAAACGAACTGTTGTAAGTCAAGGACTATTTTCATGGGATTTCCTTTGTCAGCTTTAATTTAGACCAGGGGTCTTCAAACTTGGCCCTTTTATGACTTGCGGACTTCAACTCCCAGAATTCCTCAGCCAACATGGGGGAACTATGGCCCTTTCATGACTTGTGGACTTCAACTCCCAGAAGTCCTCAGCCAGGCACACTGGCTGAGGAATTCTGGGAGTTGAAGTCCACAAGTCATAAAAGGGCCAAGTTTGAAGACCCCTGATTTTGACCTTTGAATTTTTATTTCAATATTCTTTATTGATTTGGGAATTTTATAGTACATTTGGGGATTTATTTGGGAATTTTGTAATCAAGGAGAGAAGCAACCTGGAACCAAGGAGAAATTTCCTGACAGTGAGAGCAATTAATCAGGGGACTTTATTTAATATCCAGAGCTGTATTTTCAAGTTGATGAGTTTGATTCAGGGAAGGATTGAAATTGTGGTTGTTAGACAGCTTCGTTTGGACTGGTTCCCTGAGCGTTTCTCAGTTACAGGCCATCCTCAAACTTACAACCGCAGTCCTCAACTTTACGACCGCCTCAATTACAGGCCTTCCTCAACCGGAGCCCAAAATTTCTGTTTGCTAAGTGAGGGAGCAGTTGAGTGAGTTTGGCCCCATTTGACCACCTTTCTTACCACAGTTTGTTAAGGGAATCACTACAGCTGTTAAGTTAGGAACACGGTTGTCAAGTGAATCTGGTCTCCCCTATCGACTTTGCTCATCAGAAGTTCACAAAAGGGGATCACGTGACCCCGGGACACTGCAAACCGTCAGAAATGTGAGTCTGCATGATCCCAGCTGAGTGGGATCCCTTCTAACCTGATTTCTAACCTCGTGCTTTAACCACTAGGCTATCTATCTATCTATCTATCTATCTATCTATCTATCTATCTATCTATCTACCTACCTACCTACCTACCTACCTACCTACCTACCTATCTATTTATTTTCCCATGGTTTTCCCAAGTTGCAATGTATGGCTGTGAAAGTTGGACTATAAGAAAGGCTGAGCGCCAAAGAATGGAGGCCTTTGAACTCTGGTGCTGGAGAAGACTCCTGCGAGTTCCCTGGACTGCAAGGCCATCTAACCGGTCAGTCCTGGAGGAGATCAACCTCGACTGCTCTTTAGAAGGCCAGATCCTGAAGTAGAAACTTAAATACTTTGGCCACCTAATGAGAAGGAAGGACTCACTGGAGAAGAGCCTAATGCTGGGAAAGATGGAGGGCAATAGAAGAAGGGGACGACAGAGAAGGAGGTGGCTGGATGGAGTCCCTGAAGCAGGAGGCGTGAGCTTAAAGGGACTCCAGAAGATGGTAGAGGACAGGAAGGCCTGGAGAAACGTTGTCCATGGGGTTGCGATGGGTTGGACATGACTTCGCAACTAACAACAACATCTATCTATCTATCTATCTATCTATCTATCTATCTATCTATCTATCTATCTATCTATCTATCTATCTATCCATCCATCCATCCATCCATCCATCCATCCATCCATCTATCCATCTATCTATCTATCTATCTATCTATCTATCTATCTATCTATCTATCTATCTATCTATCTATCTATCATCATCATCATCATAATAATAATAAAGTTGGAAGGGACCTTGGAGGTCATCTAGTCCAACCCCCTACTCAGGCAGGAAACCCTATATCATTTCAGACAAATGGCTGTCCAGTCTCTTCTTAAAAGCTTCCAGTGTTGGAGCATTCACCACTTCTGGAGGCGGGTTGTTCCACTGGTTAATTGTTCTATCTATCTATCTATCTATCTATCTATCTATCTATCTATCTATCTATCTATCTATCTATCTATCTATCTATCTATCTATCTATCTATCTATTTCTCTCCTGATCACCCCAACACAACTTGCTCATGGCTTCCCAGAGCTGCCGAACACATCCTCCTGTCTTTTGTAGCTTGGGTTTCATCTCTTTCGTAGCCATAGGACAAAATTCCACAAGAGCGTTTCATGACCACAAAACAGGAGCCTTTTAAAAGCACATAAAAAGCCCAGGCTCGCCTGTCTGGTGTATTGTGTGAAATTTTTGGCAACTCTAAATAAATAAAAGGGGAATCCAATTGAATTCTTGTACTCGGTGAGCTTCAGCAAAAGAGACCGCGAAGACCGCCGATATGAAGAAGGCGTGTTCTGCTTTGATTTTTCAGGCTAAAAGAACTTTTATTTTTCCCCTCCCCCTAATATCCCCAACAGGAAAAAAAAAAAAAAAGACTGCCCAAATTCTAACTATTTAAT
>NW_015390779.1:3766-11266 GCF_001527695.2 Protobothrops mucrosquamatus | reverse complement strand
ATTTTCTCCTTAATTCCAGGTTGCTTCTCTCCTTGATTAGTTTCCATCCATTTTTTCTTCTCTGGTGCTTCTCAGGAAAATAATTTGACCCTCTCTTCTTTGTGGCAGCCCCTCAAAACTGGAATACTAGTCCTTCTTTTCTCTAGACTGGACATACCCAATTCCTGCAACCGTTCTTCATATGTTTTTATCCCCAGGCCTTTAATCATCTAAGTTGCTCTTCTTTGCACTTTTTCCAAAGTCTCAACATCTTCTTTGTCATGTGGTGACCAAAACTGGATGCAGGATTCCAGGTGTGGCTTTACTAAGTTTTTATAAAGCAGTACTAATACTTCACATGGTTTTGATTCTATGCCTCCGTTTATGCAAGCAAGGATTGTATTGGCTTTTTTTTGGCTCTTTTGTTTTTGTTTTTTTTCATTTCGTTTTCATTCTGTTCGCTGCGCAGAGAGACACTTGTTGCGACGGGCAGCCGTACAAATGGAATTAAATAATGGATAGATAAATAAAGAAGACATCCAAGCTGGGATGCATCTCCTGCTTGGCCTTCATCAACGCGTTTCTGCAAATGCCAGCGGGCAGCCGAGTTGGAGCGTGGCCGACGGACCCAATGAGATTTGGCAACGGGCAGCGTTTTTATCCACGAATGTCAAACCCCGCAATCTGGAACTCCGCTCCCTGCCAGATGCCTACGAGGCTCAGCCAGATGTTTCATCCTGGCTACGTCAAGCTGTGCCAAGGTCTCCCGGGATCCTGGCATCCAGGTTGGCTTACTTGCTTGGCAACAGGCCTGCATGACTTGTTCCCTGCCCTAGTTAGATGGGGGGTGGCTGGACAAAACCTGACCTCCGATGGGCTTTAGCTGGGAGCATCAAGAACAGCAGTAAAGCTGGGGAGGGTCTATCTGCCTGGTCTATCTTATTGCACTGGGGCATTCTGGGAAATTGAAATGACCACTTTGGTCTGGCCACTAGGAGAAGACAAGCAAAGAATAGAATGTTAGAATAGAATAGAGCTGGAAGGGATCTTGGAGGTCTTCTAGTCCAGCCCCCTGCTCAAGCAGGAGAACGTAGACCATTTCAGACAAGTGACTGTCTAGTCCAGGGGTCTTCCAACTTGGCCCTTTTATGGCTGGTGGACTTCAACTCCCAGAATTCCTCAGCCAGGCACGCCTGGGGCGTGCCTGGCTGAGGAATTCTGGGAGTTGAAGCCCACCAGTCATAAAAGGGCCAAGTTTGAAGACTCCTGGTCTAGTCTCTTCTTAAAAACCTCCAGTGATGGAGCACCCACAACTTCTGGAGGCAAGCTGTTCCGCTGGTTAATTGTCCTCACTGTTAGGAAGCTGTTAGAAACCCTATATCATTTCAGACAAATGGCTGTCCAGTCTCTTGTTAAAAACTTCCACTGTTGGAGCATTCACCGCTTCTGGAGGCAGGTTGTTCCACTGGTTAATTGTTCTTACTGTCAGGAAGTTTCTCCTTAGTTCTAGGTTGCTTCTCTCCTTGGTTAGTTTCCATCCGTTGCTTCTTGTCCTGCCTTCAGGCGCTTTGGAGAATAGTTTGATGCCCTCTTCTTTGTGGCAGCCCTTCAAATACTGGAAGACTACTATTATGTCATCCCGAGTCCTTCAATCAATCTATCAATCAATCAGAATAGAGCTGGAAGGGACCTAGAAGGTCTTCTAGTCCAACCCCCCGCTCAAGCAAGAGACCCTATATCATTTCAGACAAATGGCTGTCCAGTTCCTTCTTAAAAACCTCCAATGAGGGAGCGCCCACAATTTCTGGAGGCAAGCTGTTCCACAGGTTAATTGTCCTCACTGTTAGGAAACTTCTCCTTAATTCCAGGTTGCTTCTCTCTTTGATCAGTTTCCATCCATTGTCTCTTGTCCTGTCCTCTGGTGCTTTGGAGAATAACATGACTCCGTCTTCTTTGTGGCGGCCCCTCAAATACTGGAACACTGCTATCATGTCGCCCCTGTTTCTTCTTTTCTTTAGACTAGCCAAACCCAAGTCCTGCAACCGTTCTCCATATCTTTTAGTCTCCAGGCCCTGGATCACCTTAGTTGCTCTTCTCTGAACTTTTTCCAAACTCTCAACATCTTTTTTGTAGATTGGTGACCAAACTTGGCTGCAGTATTCCAGGCGTGGTCTTACTAGGGTTTTATAAAGTGTTACTAATACTTTGCGTGATCTTGAGTCTAGGCCTCTGTTTATACAACCCAGGATGCGGAACGCAAAGCAAACTTGGAGGTTGTGAGATTGTTGGCTTTCCACCTGGTTCTTGTTGGTTGTTTGCTCTCAACCATAGAGATTCCCCTCCAACCCAGAAATAGAGCAGTTCAATGGTAAAGGTGTGCTGGATTAGGAGCAGGGAGATCTGGGTTCTAATTCTGCTACTACCTTGGAGCCACCCAGAAGACTTTGGGCCAGTCTTTTCCTTTCAGTTCTAAAGATAGGGTGGTGTAATGGTGAAGGTGGTGAAGTGGGAACGGGTTCAAGTTCTCCCTTGGTCACAGAAGCCAAGGGAAAGATGGTGCGTGAGAAATTGGGGAAACTTGCGTTCTAGTCCTTCCTCGGTTTCAGAAACTCATTGGCTAATTTTGGGGCAGACCCTCCCTCCCAACCCAACAGCCAATCAGGTGTAGTGGGAGAGGGAGTGGACTAAAAATGGGGAGATCCAGGTTTTAGTCCCTGCTCTGTCCCAGAAGCTCATTGGCTTGCCCTGGGCAAGTCCCACCTTCCCAGGCCAAGAGTCAATCAAGTATAAGGTAGAAGGGGCTGGATTAGGAAGTGTGAGATCTGGGTTCTAGTCCTGCCTCAGATGCAGAAACTCATTGGCTGACGTTCCACCACTCCCTCCATCCCAGTCCATGAGCCAATCAGGTGTAGAATTGAAGGGGCTGGATTAGGAGTGGGGACCACCCGAATTTTAGGGCCACCTCAGTTGCTGAAGCCCATTGGCTGACATTAGACCAGTCCCTTCCAGCCCAAGAGCCAATCAGGTGTAGAAGGAGATGGTTTAAGAGTGGAGAGACCTGAGTTCTAGTCCAACCTCAGGGCAGAAGCTCATTGGTGGACATTCAACCACTCCCTCCCTCCCAGCCCTAGAGCCAATCAGGCGTACAGTGGAAGGGGGTGGAATTAGGAATGGGGACACCCAAATTCCAGACCCGCTTCAGCTGCAGAAGCTCATTGGCTGACATTCCACCACTCCCTCCCTCCCTCCCAACCCAAGAGCCAATCAGGTTTAGAGTGCAAGGGGCTGGATTAGGAATGGGAAGATCCGAGTTCTAGTCCTCCCCCCCTCCTCCAGGAGGCTCCGCAGACACTTCGGTCTTTGCTAATCTACCTCGCAAAGTTCTCCTGGGGAAAAATCGAAAGAAGGAAGATGATTAGATCGCTCCGGAGGCCTGGAGGTAACATGAGATAGGAATCTAACAAGCAATAAATCAGCGTGCTCCTGATAGGGGCAGTCAAGATCTAGTCAACTCGGACGCAAGATCTGCGGCTCTTGAGCACTTTCCTGTCATCCACGACACCCTGATTTAAAGAAATGAAATGGGATAATAATAGAGCTTCTAAGATGGAAGAAAAGACATCAATAATCCACGCTTAGGCTGATGACAGGTCCCTGATAGCTGCAAACTCAAAGGGCCTGCCAGGCCTAATAGCGGTAGTCCTCAATTTACGGCCACAATAGAGCCCCAGATTTCTGTTGCTAAGCAAAACATAATTAACAATACCAATACCAATACCAATACCAATACCAATACCAATAAAATAACAATGACAATGACAATGACAATGACAATGACAATGACAATAACAACAATAACAATAACAATAACAATAACAATAACAATAACAATAACAATAACAATAATAAAGTTGGAAGGGACCCCCGAGATCATCTAGTCCAACCCCCTGCTCAGGCAGGAAACCCTATACCATTTCAGACAAATGGCTGTCCAGTCTCTTCTTAAAAACTTCCAGTGTTGGAGCATTCACCGCTTCTGGAGGCAGGTTGTTCCACTGGTTAATTGTTCTCACTGTCAGGAAGTTTCTCCTTAGTTCTAGGTTGCTTCTCTCCTTGGTTAATTTCCATCCATTGCTTCTTGTCCTGCCTTCAGGTGCTTTGGAGAATAGCTTGACTCCCTCTTCTTTGGGGCAGCTCCTGAGATACTGGAAGACTGCTGTCATGTCCCCCCTCGTCCTTCTCTTCATTAAACTAGACCTGCCCAATTCCAGCAGCCGTTCCTTATATGTTTTAACCTCCAGTCCCCTAATCATCTTTGTTGCTCTTCTCTGTACTCCTTCTAGAGTCTCAACATCTTTTTTACATCGTGGTGACCAAAACTGGATGCAGTATTCCAAGTGTGGCCTTACCAAGGAATTGTAAAGTGGTATTAACACTTCACCTGATCTTGATTCTATCCCTCTATTAATGCAGCCTAGCAGCCTAATTTATTTAAGTTTTTTAAATTATTTTCACAAATAACTCAAGATGGTGAATCCATACAGTAGCAGGGCTACATTCCGTTGGGTGCTGTCCAAAGTCTTGTAATAGAATTTAAATGAACTGCATGGACAGGAAGTCCTAAATTCACAACCCCAACGGAGCCCAACGTTTTTGTTGCTAAAGGAGACAGTTGTGTAGTGAGTTTTGCCCTGTTTTACAACCGTTCTTGGCACAGTTGTTAAATGCATCACCATATAAAATCCTAGTGAGACCACACCTGGAATACCGCAGCCAATTTTGGCCCCCATACTACAAAATAGATGTTGAGACTTTGGAAAAAGTTCAGAGAAGAGCAACTAAGATGATCCAAGGCCTGGAGACTAAAATATACGAAGAACGGCTGCAGGACTTGGGTCTGGCTAGTCTAAAGAAAAGAAGAAACAGGGGAGACATGATAGCAGTATTCCAGTATTTGAGGGGCTGCCACAAAGAAGAGGGCATCAAATGATTCTCCAAAGCACCAGAGGGTAGGACAAGAAACAATGGTTGGAAACTGACCAAAGAGAGAAGCAACCTAGAATTAAGGAGAAAGTTCCTGACAGCGAGGACAATTAACCAGTGGAACTGCTTGCCACCAGAAGTCGTGGGTGCTCAATCACTCGAATATTTTAAGAGGAGACTGGACAGTCACCTGTCTGAAATGGTCTAGGACTAGGTCAGTGGTGGCGAACCTATGGCACGGGTGCCAGAGGCGGCACTCAGAGCCCTCTCTGTGGGCACACGTGCCGTCGCCCCAGTCCTAGGCCTTCAGCCGGATTTTATAAAACCTTTTCACTTTAAGCCTCCACCGCTGTGTGCAACAAAAAAAAAAGGTTAGTCAATTTCAATTTTTCGCGTTGCTGTGGCTCAGTCTGGTTAAATGGAAAAGAAAGAAAAGAGAAAGCGCACGTTTGTGTTGCTTTTACGTCCAACAGATGGCGCTGTTTTTCAAAAAAAGCATGTTTTTACCTGTCACAGGTGTGACATCTATATAATATAGGTATATAAAAACATGCGCGTATTCGAATGCAACGTTGTGTCAAAATTTCAAAGCAATCAGTGAAGAACTTTCGGAGATTTAAGATTTTGAACAAATGAACATTTACATTTTTATTTATATAGATTATTTCCCGGAAAATTCTCTTGGGTCAGTCTTTCTCTCCCTCACAAATAAAACTTCCTTTTTCTTTACTTCTTTCTGACAGCATTGAAGGAACGAATATCCTTTTGAAAGCTTGCGGAATTAGAGGCGTTTCTGGCAGACACCCGGATAAATTGTACCTAAAGATGTGAGGAAAAATAATCTCACCTTTGGGGGAAAAAAAACCAAAAGAAAAATCAAAATAATTCATTTTATTGAGGAGGTAGCAGCCACGGAAAAATAAGTAATAATGCTGCTATGTCAATACAGTTTTCATCCTAACTGCAGGCAGTCCTCGACTTACGACCACAATTGAGAGCCCAACATTTCTGTTGTTAAGCCAGACATTTGTTTAAGGGAGCTGTGCCCCATTTCTTGCCACGGTTGTTAAGCGAATCACTGCAGTTGATAAGTTTGTAACCCGGTCGTTAAGTGTATCTGTTGACTTTGCTGGGGGAATCACAGGACCCTGGGACACGGCAACCGTCGTAAGTATGAACCGGTTGCCAAGCACCTGAATTCTGATCACGTCACCAAGGACGTAACTGTGAAAAACGGTGATAAGTCGCTTTTTTCAGTGCTGTGGTAACTTCGAACAGTCACTAAACAAACCTTTTGTAAGTCGAGGACTACGTGTATTCACACAACCATTCTCCCACCCAGGTCCAAACCAAGCCTGGTTTACCAAGTGACACATGGCGGAGTGAAAGATAATATATTTAAAACCTAGATCAGTTGTTAACAGACCATAAAAATGTTGGCCCATTAATCTGGGCTGTCTGTCAAGCCGGCACCAAGCAGCTTTGGGTGTTTTATAGTTTCATTCCTGCAGGCTTCACCTGACACTTTCACAAATACATCTCAATTTATTTGGAGGAAGAACAAACAGAAATGTTTCCCGCTCTCCAGATCCCCCCCCCCCGTGGGGAATTTACGCCTTTACCGTCCATCGTAGAAACACAAAGAAAAAGTTATCTCTGCCAGGCTGAGTGGGTGGGTGTGTTTTAATCTAGAAAGATGCTATATTCTGGGGGTGAATATTTGCACGAGTCCAGACGTGGGGAAAAAAAATCTAGGACTGCTTTGATCGGGGTAAGACGAGAGCACGGAACAAGGAAAACGTTCAAAAGCTGGAGTGGTGATATAATAATAATAATAATAATAATAATAATAATAATAATAATAATAATAATAATAATAATAATAATAATAATAATAATAATAATAATAATAATGACGACGACGACGACGACGATGATGATGATGATGATGATGATACCAACAACAATAATAATAATAAAGTTGGAAGGGACATTAAAGGTCATCTAGTCCAACCCCCTGCTCGGGCAGGAAACCCTATACCATTTCGGACAAATGGCTGTCCAGTCTCTTCTTAAAAACTTCAGTGTTGGAGCATTCACCGCTTCTGGAGGCAGGTCGTTCCACTAGTTAATTGTTCTAACTGTCAGGAGGTTTCTCTGTAGTTCTAGGTTGCTTCTCTCCTTGATTAGTAGTAGTAATAATAATAATAATAATAATAATAATAATAATAATAATAATAATAATAATAATAATAATAATGATGATGATAAAGTTGGAAGGGACCTCGGAGGTCATCTAGTCCAACCTCCTGCTCAGGCAGGAAACCCTATACCATTTTGGACAAATGGCTGTCCAGTCTCTTCTTAAAAACTTCCAGTGTTGGAGCATTCACCGCTTCTGGAGGCAGGTTGTTCCACTGGTTAATTGTTCTAACTGTCAGGAAGTTTCTCCTTAGTTCTAGGTTGCTTCTCTCTTTGGTTAGTTTCCACCCGTTGCTTCTTGTCCTGCCTTCAGGCGCTTTGGAAAATAGCTTGACT
>NW_015390779.1:0-3746 GCF_001527695.2 Protobothrops mucrosquamatus | reverse complement strand
GCAACACTCCGGAAGACAGGCTTAAGATACAGAAGGATCTGGACAGACTTGAACACTGGGCGCTCTCTAACAAAATGAAATTCAATGGTGAAAAAAGTAAGGTTCTACATTTAGGCAAGAAAAACCAAATGTACAGGTATAGTATAGGGGGTACCTTGCTCAATAGTAGTAACTATGAGAGGGATCTCAGAGTCCTAGTGGACAATCACTTAAATAGGAACCAGCCGTGTGCTGCAGCTGCCAAAAAAGCCAACACAGTGCTAGGCTGCATTAACAGAGGGAGAGAACGAAAGAACTGAATTGCAAACTGGAGGTGGATGGTGTCCTCAGCAGTTCCACATCCATTTGCACTACTCAGGTGAGCCTGAGGACACAGGTAAAGATCCAAGTGGCCTCAACGACCCTCTAAAAGGATGCAAAGGACCAGCTGTCTGCAAGGAGTATAAATCCTTCCCTTCTCCACCATCTGGTCAGAGCTGAAGAAGCTTCCTGGATGAGAAGTGAAACGTCTTCAAAGAAATACAAGAAAGTCCAGTTGCCTCCTGAAAAAACTGGACACCACGATGTAAAAAAGATGCTGAGACTCTAGAAAGAGTACAGAGAAGGGCAACAAAGATGATCAGGGGACTGGAGGCTGAAACATATAAGGAACGGCTGCTGGAATTGGGTATGTCCAGTTTAATGAAGAGAAGGACGAGGGGGGACATGATAGCAGTCTTCCAGTATCTCAGGGGCTGCCCCAAAGAAGAGGGAGTCCAGCTATTTTCCAAGGCACCTGAAGGCAGGACAAGAAGCAACGGATGGAAATTAACCAAGGAGAGAAGCAACCTAGAACTAAGGAGAAACTTCCTGACAGTTAGAACAATTAACCAGTGGAACAACCTGCCTCCAGAAGCGGTGAATGCTCCAACACTGGAGGTTTTTAAGAAGAGACTGGACAGCCATTTGTCCAAAATGGTATAGGGTTTCTTGCCTGAGTGGGGGGTTGGACTAAATGACCTCCAAAGTCCCTTCCAACTTTATTATTATTATTATTATAACCAGTTGCCAAGTGTCTGAGTTTTGATCACGTGTGCTGCAACGGTCATAAGTGTGAAAAACGTCCATGTCACTTTTTTTTTTGTCCGTCTCTTTCGACGGTCACTGAACGAATTGTTGGAAGTCAAGGACCACCAGTAAAAAGGCACTTGTTTACCGTCAAGTTAGCAAATGAATATGTGGATTCAATCTGCCAGTCCTACCATTTGAAGAAGCAAAAAAATTAAAATAATGAAGTCCACGTCCGCCTTGCAAAACTAAACCAGTCATCAAAGCACCCTTTGCCGTGCTTTGGGTTTTAGTTCCATTAGCATATAAATCACCCAGGCTGCGTTCGCTTTGTTTTTCTTATTAGCCACAATGAATATTCCCAACAGAATAAACAGGGAGACTGTTTTAATTTCTGAATAATTTTTTTTTTCTTTTACCCATTTCGATAAATTCCAAGCTACAGAGCTTGCTGAGCTTCGGGGGCACTCTCACACAAAAATGCGGGTCTGTGGGAGGAGGGTGTGTCCAAATCAAGGAGAATGTGGATCTGGCTCTTGCGACTCTAGAACAGTGATGGCGAACCTTTTAGAGACCGAGTGCCCAAACCGCAACCCCAAACCCACTTATTTATCGCAAAGTGCCAGGGCCGCATCAGCATTGTGGTGCACTGGGGGGGGGCAGGGAGGCGCCTCTGAGTGCCGCCTCTGGCACGCAAAAACCAGGGGCACAAAAATGGGCCACCGAACTGCAAGGTGCAAAAACAGCCGCCACTGCGCCACAGGTTGCAGATACAAGGCGCTGCACCATGCAAGAACGGGGCAGGGCTAGTGAGTATCACGCAGGCACTAGCCCCGCTCCATTTGCAGCACGTGTGTGCTCGCGGCCCCGTGCGTGCATGCACTCATGTAAAATGCTTCCCCCTCCTTTTTCTTCCAGTCCACCAATCGACAATGGTTGGTGACCTCTGCTCTACCACCTCTACTCAAGCTTCCTAGTCGGCTGCTTCGCCTCCTTTGTGCTGGGTGGGACGCCTGCTCCGGGCGGCGGTGGCAGCCTGATGGACCTGCTGCTGGCAGTGGTGGTGCACGTGCCAACAGAGAGGGCTCTGAGTGCTGCCTCTGGCACGTATGCCATAGGTTCGCCACCACTGCTCTAGAAAGAGTACAGAGAAGAGCAACAAAGATGATTAGGGGACTGGAGGCTAAAACATATAAGGAACGGCTGCTGGAATTGGGTATGTCTAGTTTAATGAAGAGAAGGACGAGGGGGGACATGATAGCCGTCTTCCAGTATCTCAGGGGCTGCCCCAAAGAAGAGGGAGTCAAGCTATTTTCCAAAGCGCCTGAAGGCAGGATAAGAAGCAACGGATGGAAACTAACCAAGGAGAAAAGCAACCTAGAACTGTGGTGGCGAACCTATGGCCCTCTCTGTGGGCACGCGCGCCATCACCCCAGTCCTAGGCCTTCAGCTGGGTTTATAAAACCTTTTCGCTTTAGGCCTCCTCCACTGTGTGCAAAAAAAAAAAGATTCAATCAATCAATCAATTTCAACTTCTCGCGGGAAGCTAAAAGATATCGCAAAGTTGGAATTGATTGATTGAACTTTTTAGTCCCACCCAGTCTGCCGTTACTACCACAGCTACGCCTACCCAATTGGCCACACCCATCCAATGGGCCACACCCACCCGATACGTAAGTGGGTTTTGGGTTGCAGTTTGGCCACTCGGTCTCTAAAAGGTTCACCATCACTGACCTAGAACTAAGGAGAAAACTTCCTGACAGTTGGAACAATTAACCAGTGGAACAACCTGCCTTCAGATGTTGTGGATGCTCCAACACTGGGAGTTTTTTAAGAAGAGACTGGACAGCCATTTGTCTGAAATGGTATAGGGTTTCCTGCCTGAGCAGGGGGTTGAACTAGATGACCTCCAAAGTCCCTTCCAACTTTATTATTATCATCATTAATCGAATTCTCACCTACATGTGTATGTGTGTGTGCGTGCGCACGCACACGTGCGCGTTTATGTCTGTGTGTCTCAAAAGGGACATCAGTTTTGATTCTGCGCTCACCCTATTCCAGATTTTAACATCCCCTGCAGGTATTTATTTATGTATTTACAAGTAGTTCTCAACGTACGACCACAACTGGACCAAAAATTTCTGTTGATCAGTGAGACATTTGTTAAGTGAGTTTTTCCCCATTTTATGACTTTTCTTGACGCAGTTGTTAAGTGAATCGTTGCAATTGTTAACTGAGCCACACGGTTGTTAAGTGAATCTGGCTTCCCCCATTGACTTTGCTTATCAGCAGGGGCAGCGGGGTAGCGGTCATTATAAGGGAGAGCCTTTGTCCGAGGGAGACCACTGTGCCTCAGATAGACGGTGTGGAGTCCCTCCTGGTGAAGTGGGGGCAAGGGGTTCAAGTGGGTCTGTTGATTATATACCTGGCTCCCTGCTATGTATCAACAGCCCTGCCTGAGCTGGCCGACGTAATAGCCGGGGTGGCGGTTGCGACCCCTAGACTTATGGTCATGGGGGATTTCAACCTGCCATCGGTGGGCGAGGCGTCGGCGGCAGCTCAGGAGTTCTTGGCTTCCATGACGGCCTTGGACTTGACCCAGTTGGTACATGCCCCCACTCACACGGGGGGACACACACTAGATCTAATTTTTATCTCTGGCCAGTGGCAGAATGATCTGGAAATGGGGGAGGTAGTTA
>NW_015390778.1:22151-45584 GCF_001527695.2 Protobothrops mucrosquamatus | reverse complement strand
AAATACTCACTACAACAATTGCATAGGTTTATTGAATTACAACTTCAATATAATTGTCCCTTTAGTATATTTCTCAATTCTTACACAACTAATTAGAAGTATACATCATTGATCAACATGATTTTCCTAACAGGCCAAAAGCAGCAAATTATATAGCAAGCTATAGAATAGGGAAGCATTTATATTCTACACACACACATTCTTACACAGATGGAAAAAAACAGAAATCCTTTCCATCTCCTATTTTATAAACTAAAAAGTGTTGATCTCTAATCAGCTGGTTTTCATCAGTCTTGACTTGGAATATTGTTACAAGCTGGGTAGATTGTGGCCAGATAAGTTATATAGAATGTATAAAGGTATTTCAAATAAATGTTGGAATGTAAGTGTAAAGAAGGGAACTTTTACCACTTATGGTGGACATGCGATAAAGCAAAGAAATATTGGAGAAGGATTCATATTTTAATACAGAAAATTCTTAAAATAAACATAAAGATGAAACCAGAAACTTTTCTTCTGGGCTTAATGGAAAAAGACTTGGAAAAAAAATTGGAACTTTGATCCTATATATGTTGACAGCATCCAGACTATTGTATGCACAAAAATGGAAGGACATTTCAGATTCCCTCTGTGGAGAAATGGATACAGAGTTGGCAAAGATGGCTACATTGACTGTTTTGGTTAAGGAAGACCACTTTTGGACTTTATGCTTAAGGTGGAACAAAATGAAACTTTGATTTTGGGTTTTACTGATTAAATTGATTTGTTGTTATATAAATTGCTAGTTTACACTATTATGGAAAAGTAAAAAGCTGACCCTCAATGTTAATGCTTCATTCTACTGCAACAGAGGAAGTCGGAAGTCAATGAATTTTTTTTCTTTTTCCCTTCTCCCCCTCACTTTCTTTTCCCTTTTCCCTCCCCACTGAGTCCTACTATTTGCTTTGTATTTTGTATTTTACTCTATAATCTAATAAAATGTATTTTAAATTGCCCAGATTGACTATTCCTGCTCACTGGCTTTCCGGGAAAAATTAATTGGTGAGATATTTCTTCCTTGAGCATCCCCATCCAGTGCATATCCACTTGCTTGCCTGCCTCTCCACTATAATTTGCTTGCCTTGTTTGCTGGCTTGTGTGAATGGTATGACCCAAGGCACATTACTATGTGTGCAGCTTGATATACTCTGTCTACAATTTTTTTAATTCTCTTATGGCAAAGCAACTGCTTCAGCATCCATTCATTCCATTCCCATACCTTGGCACATTTAATAGAAGCATACTGTTTTAAATTCACAAATTTCTTTCAATTAGCATCAGCCTGAAAGGCAACATGCGGCTCACTAAAGGATAATCTGTCACACAGAAGATCAATGACCAAGCTGTGAAAAAAAAATAGAACATAGGCCACTTGGAGAATAGATATTATTCTGCAAATTTAGGTGGACATATCCTTAATGTGATTGCAAACAGAAATTGTGACAATATTTAAAAATAATTGTAAGACCCCTTCATCTGAAATACAATCAGATTTCTTTCAGTATTATGCCCCCTGTCTGCTTGTATTTAGTTTAGGACACTCTACATCAAATATACTCCATTTGATGTTTCTTAGAGTCAAAATAAATGTGACAGAAGCCATATATGAGTATACCCAATTCAGAAGTGCGATATTAATTTTACTCCTTTTACTTCCTATCTAATCATGATTTTTTTCAGAATGGATCTGATAATGAAGGAACAGCACTTGAACTGTATAGCTTAGGACAATAATAGAAGGGAGGAGGCAGATTTAGGAATGTATTCATGCCTCCCAGAATGGCCAAAATATTTCTGTCACCAAGGGTTTCAAATGAAAATTATTATTGTGATCCATCTCATCATAGATAGACAAGGGAAGATACCTTTCCTCCAGTAACTAGACTGATATTTAAGGGCAGAAGAAAAGGTGCTACTGGGTTTACAGTTGATAGCTTTTTCAGAGTAATTTTTCTTTTATTGTTGAGTTATCACTTATTTTACCCACAAGACTACAGGCCTGCAAAGGTCAATTTTACTGCAGTGTAAACCCTTGAGACATAAAGTCAATGCCTGCTCCTGTCAAAAAGAAATTTCCTTTGAAACAAATTGTAGCCTGCCAGTCACAAATTGTCTAAGGCTCAGTCATCCAAAGAACGTTATGACATATATACTATATACTGTACCAAACAAGTCTTCTTTGCGAACAGAAATATACAGTATGTGAAAAGGAGTGCCCACCTGGACTGTGATATATTTTCAATGTACTCTAGCATTCTCTTGAGTGGGAAGGGATACATGCAGTTTTTATATATATTCTCTTCAATATGATGAAAATTATGGCATTTGGCTAATGGAAAACCCACAGTAGACTTAAAAACTATGGAGAGGACTTTAGTAACAAGACCATCTTGCATAACTTGGATTTCAATGTATGTTCCCCTGGAAGGGCAAATTTCTTTGACTTGAAGACCTCATTCAGATTTGTGAGAGTACTGCACTCAGCCTGGCACAAGAAAAGTTGGGAAGGGGAGGAGGAAGGGGAAGTTTTCTACTCAGCTTTGACACAGGGGAATAAATGACACTGTGCATTGGCGGCAAAAATAGAAGAAGCTCCTGGGTCACAGCAAAAGCATCAAGCTGGTTCCACAAATCCCTCTTCTGTAATACTAAGTAGGATGACAGCATTGTGATGTTAAAATCTGAAAGAGGCGAAAAGATTCACTGCTACCCACCACACTACAGAAAGCAAAGCAACCTCAGCTGTTGCAGAACAAAAGAAACAATGATAAAATAAAGATTTAATAAATGATCACCCATAAGGTGCTTGTGATTCTGCAGGGCAAGTGTGACATCTTCATATGTCATTGGATGCCACAACCTGGCATGCATATATAGTACTTGGAACTATTAGCAGTCCAGGGTTGTCTCTTGATTCTTTCAGTTATTACCTGCTGGCCATGTATCAATCTGAAATGTCATTTGCTTCAAAGAAACCAAGATCAGGGACACTGAAGGCCATCTTCGGACAAACTCAGTACCGCACACACATTTTTTTCCTTCTATAGTAAAAACTCTTAAAAGAATAAATTGTTTTCTATCAGCCAATGCTTCCAAATGCCTATAATAGGAACAGCCTTCTTTCAAATATCCATATAATTTTTTGGAAGGCTATAATTTTGAAAGGATTGTGTTTGGGGAGAAGCCCTTACAAAACCTACACTTCTTCAGTTGGAGGACTTCAGATTCAAAATGGGACTAGAAAAAAAAGCAAAATATATAGTTTACTAATCCATAGAAGATCTACAACATTTAGCAATAAAATGTCTGCGTTCAAGCCCCTCTCTACAGCTTCAGGGATATAGTGGACCTGAGATTCATTTCTTTCAGTCCAGTATTTCTCAAACTTGGCAACTTTAAGACATTTAGACTTCAACTCCCAGACTTCCCCAACCAGCATCATAAAGTTGACAAGATTCTGGCTGGAGAATTCTGGGATCTGAAGTCCACATATCTTAAAGTTGCCAATTTTGAGAGATTTTTTTTAAAATTCCTGTTCCCCATTACTACTAAGTATAACTAAGGATAAGTCTACTTGAAAATGCTTCTTCCACAGAGAGCAGATTTTTTCTCATTTTGATTGTGACTCATCCAGTGAAAAGATACAGTAATGCAATAAAAGTAGTTCATTTTAGGGGCACTGTAGTAATTATTTCAAGATGATCTAGTATATATTGGAACAGAGTTTGCATCAAAATGGCTGGCATATTAAATATTGGACATCAAATACATTCTTTTATACAAACAGAATTATTTTAAAAAATATAGCAAAATCTTTTGCTCTGCTTGCCAATAATTAACCATCTGTGTTACTTCTGAATTCCTTGTTCATTTAAAAACTTGGGGGGAAGGCAGGTTGTCATGGATTGAAAATATTTTCACATTATTACAGGATGTCAACTAAAGACATTGTGACCAACAAATATGGGACTGAGCAGCATCTTTCTTTTTCTAATCCAGGATCCTGTTTTAGTTTTTTCTAGCCAATGGCAAATCTAATAAAAAATACAACTATAAGAGCAGAACAGTGTCCTGAAGCATAAATTTAGCTGTGCTCCATACCTGCCAACTAATATGTTGGCTAGGATTTTTGCCAAGAACCCAGATCTCTTGGCAGATGCTAGCTGCACTTAAATCCAAGTGACTAACTAACTAACCTGTCACTCAGTTATAGAAGACCAGTTTTTTCACCTGGATGGTCAGCAAGAAAACATTGATTCAGGTAGTTAAGACTACTTTCTCCACTTCAGAACAATGGTGGGTTTTAAAGTGCAGGATTTCACTCCAACAGTCCATATTGCTATGATCTAATACTGGGTACTAATCATATTTCTATTCTAAGTTCCCATTATTCTGATTTAAAAGAATGGATTTTTATTATCCCTCATAAAAAGACCGGTGAGACACATAAATTGTAATGAAATCTCACAATTACGCATGTGGCTCATGTTCGTTATCCTATTCATAGCTGAGCTCCATTGAATAACACACGGTGCATACTCATGCTGTGGTGTAACAATTTGAAGCAAAAGTGATGGACAGAATAGCCTGATTTTTCTTGGCATACAGCCAACTATGAATCCCTCTTGTAATCCTTCTTGATCCTTCTCTTTTGGCTGAAGATAAACCAGGAAAATAATCTTGAGCTGAAAGCAGATTGCCAAGATTGATGGAAGGAGAGATCTGGAAGCAATGGGTATACAGCCTTTTCTAGGCCAAGGACCATGTTGGGACTGTCAGTGGTCTGCCAGAGACCACTTTCCCCAAAGCAGATGAAGCCAGAACAAAATAAATCAACAAGGTCAGGAAAAAGTGACATAATTAATTTACTTTATATGCATATCACATTCAAGTAACTACAATTTCTGAGAGAGATCTGAGGATTGCACCCAAGCTGGAATAAGGTGACTTAAAACTCTGGGCCTTATGAATTCTTTGGAAAAGAAATATTTTTCCTCTCTTTTCTTTCTTGAAAATAGAATCCAATTATATGGGGAAATAAATAAATATCAGAACCTTAATTGTTTGGTTTAAGATGTGCATGGCAGACTCCGACAACTATATTTTCAAGCCTGAAAATAAATGTTTAGATATACTGTACCCAATGATACCACAACAAAAGTATGTGTACCAAGGACTTCAGAAAGAACAGAATGAGAATTAATTGGAGTTAGAATTTGCTAAGTTTGCCTATATGCTTGTGCTTCAGGCTACCTTGTTTTCTCTCTTCTCTGAGTTGTTGGTGGAAGTGGGTTTAATAAGCTCTTGTTTACTGCATCTTTCTGGACTGGAAATAATTTATTATAGAAGCATCATTGCAAAACTTCAAAGAGTAAAGGTCACTTTTGTACCAGCATACTGTTTTCCAAGAAATGTCAGAAAGTATTTCAGCAAATATTACGATGATGTTTAAGGACTGAAAATGACTAAAAGAGCTTTCTTTGGGATTTATCCAAACAAGATTAGTTTAACATTTCAAACATTTCTCAATTGCTGTTACTTCAACAATCAAATTATATATTTCAGTAAAGAAGAAAAGTCTGAAAGGAGCCACGTAAAATAATCATAGGAAAATATCTGGACAGTATATCAAACCTTTGAAAATGTATAGAGGGTAGTCATGGAGAGAACTGTTTCATATTCTTTTATCAAAAACGTGTACTTTATGTAATTCTGCACTGTTATTTCATACCTTAATGGAGCTACAACACTGAGTTGAATCACTGCTTACATTTAAACCTTTTTTAAATCTTACATATAGAGCTTGTCGGTAACTTATATAAAGAATGGAACTGTTTGAAAAAATGCAATCTGAAAAGCATGTGTATAGAGTTGTCCACAAGTATTGTTAAAAAGCTCAAGAGGATAGTCACAATGGTGTGATTAAAATTCCACTTTTTTTTTACATGTAGAGTATGCAGAAAAAGCAGGCAGAGCTTCAATCAAACCATTCACCCTGAGTAATGGAAACTAAACAGCATCTGTCAAAGATGCTTTCAGACCCTAGTTAAACTTGATGTCCTAAATGAACTGAAGAAGCTTCTTGGATGAGAAGCTAAACATTTTTAAGGGGGAAAAAAGTCCTGATGCCTTTTGGAAAAGCACTTATGGGACATGGATGATAGCATGATAGTATGACCTGGATGATTGAGAAGCTCCATCGACACATATCCTAAATGACTTCTCTCAACATTGATCATAGGTCCTGATAGGTCCCACTTGATTAACAGGATTATTCCTAAAAATAAGTTTTATCCAAGATTTTCACTACTAGCCAGTCAGAGAACATAATAATTGGGTCACCATGCATCCATAGGTGTTGAAATATTCGTCTAAGGGAATGTGTGGGAAGCACAGCTATGCTTTTGTGAATTCATAATAGAGTCTAGACCAGCTCTAATTGTATTCAACTGTTGTAAATTTACCCATACATATACGTGCCCCATCTGCATTGAGATATACATCAAATTTTAGCAGGACATCATTTGATGTATACCTCCATGCTCTTGTGCTGAACTTAATTCATAATGATCAACAGTTTCAATTAGAGTAAATCAAGATACTCTTTCAGAGCAGAATAGGTGTCTCTGAATTCATGGTGAAACCCTCTGTGGCTAAAATTAAATGTCTTACCAATCTTATTTCTTCTAAATTAAACAATGGTCATGTTATTTTATTGCAGCTTCTAATGTATTTATTCTACATCTAATTTATTTTTTCTGTATTTAGGCATACTATGTAATGTATGTTTACATAATAGATATAGACTAAATCAGAAGGCGGGCAGCCGGAGGATCTGAAGCTTTATTCTCTTGTGCTTCTTTGCACAGGAAAATTATCNTTTTGGTGTACAATATAACCCATCTGTAAAAATTGGCATATAATCTAGGCTTACTGGGTATAATGGGAAAAGTAATTGCAAATGACTTTTGCCAATACCTCTCAGTATCTAGGGAAATCACATTCAAACATTCATCCCTATGCTGAATTACAAGGGCTAGACTAAACAACTTTATCTTTGAGGTCCTCAGACATCTGCAGTGTTGCCATTTTTAGTCACAAAGAGAAAACAAACAATTATCTGGCTAAAATAGCAACCAACTAAGCATAAATCCCTTCACATGTCTATTTAACCTTAATTTAATTTTACATTCCTTTCCCATAGTGGGCCTTCTATCAACATGGACTTAATGCTTGGTTAGCCTTAGCAAAGTGGGGAACCAGATCACAGATGTCAAAATCCTACTAATTATAGGGTAATTAGTCTCTTGATACTTACTCTTCACAGAAGCTTATGAATTATTGCACATGAAACTTCTTGTAAGTATATGTGATTTATTTAGCTGCTGTTATATTTCCATTTCCAAATATAACAAAAGGTTTTCCTGCCACCCAAGATGGGTCCCTAAAATTCTATTGTTGAAAGAAAAATCTTCAGGTCCCTAGTCCAAGCTGGGAATAAACTGCTTGGGTTGAATTTATTGAAGAACAGAACAGCAACAGCATGCAGTTCTGGGAATAGTAATATTTTGTAGACTATACCTCTGCTGGTTATTCCTTCATAATCAACCTGCAATTTCCCTATAAAGTTTCAATGGGAAAATTACAGCATTTCTTATGGAAGACTAACTCTACATCTGGTGAAAAAGCAACGATAGTGAAAGTATTTTATCTTTGCTTTCTAAACCTGCAGTGTTTATAATAGGGGGGGTATTTTAAAATAGGCCAGTATAAGTACAATATTTTCTAATAGGGACTTCCAGGCTTATTGCACTGTGAATAGTTTGTGCATGCTCAGATCCACATATACTGTATTCCCTGGAATCCCTGGAAACCCTAATACACTGTCTATTCACCACCCAATGCAGGCTACATGTTCAGAGTGACACCACTTTATTATTATTTGTGGTTATTTATTAAAGGTAAAAAGAAAAAGAAAAAAGAAGCTGCTAGAAAAGGTAAATAAGTAGAATAATTAAGATTTAGACCCCCTTTTAAAACATACTATAAATATTTGCATTTACCATGCTGCATGTTGCATGAATATATAGAAAACATTCTTGCTTGAATTTAGTTAAACTTCTGTTATTCTGTTATAAATATTGACTACTAGTTTTGCCATTGCTGCATGTTGTCCAAGTTTACGTTCCCAGTCATATATTGCTGGTCCTATAGTACAGAACAAACTTTGTCCTTTCAGCTATCAGCATATATTTTTCTAAATTATGGTATTTTTGTTGAAGTGTTCTTAAATTATAGCTAGTAAAAATATGATTTCATGTCAAATTTGATCCCTAAAATATTCTGAATAATACTGAGTATGTCTTTTCAGTTTTTTTTACATGTCAACCATGTATAGTAAACATTCTTTCTGTTTCATGATATATCTACAGCCCTAACAGTAAATAATTTCATTTGTAATATTAATTATTAAATTACTGAAATATATAAACTTTTAATAGCTATCAAATCTTAAAAGGCATTCAGAAGTCAAACAGTAGTTTTTAAATCTCATGCCAGTTTGCTATGGGGAATCAAACACCTGATGTAAGATATTGCCAATTAGCAATAGAAGTTCAGAAGAAGGTAAGGCAATGATACACATTTTCAGGGATAATGAAAAAGGAATATTGACATCCATGGGATAGCAATAGTTAAGCCATTTTCCATTATACTGGTTTGATTTGGGAAACAAGATCTGAACTACCAGAGAAAGACAAGAGTGATGGATTTTGAGTAGCATAGACTGAAGAAACACATGAATGTCTATTGCAAACCAAGATAATCCCCAAAATTATGAAACATGCATTGCACCATCATGATATTCTATAAGTCCTGCCCTGACATCGTAATTACATCCTGACATCAGATGCAAGTATGTAAATGGCAAAGTTTGTGTTAGGTTGTTATGACACATGTTTTGCCACTTCCCCTTTCCTCCCCAGCTTCCTGCAGAGGTTTATGAATTATAAAGAGAGATTAAACATGGCAACAATTGGCAAAAAGATGGGGTTACAAATCCATCAATAGATACCTAAGAAAGAATCAAATATTTTTAAGTTAATTTGTCCATAAATATATTTGTTTTATATATTCTTTTAAGTGATTCTCTAAGCCTCCCCCGCCAGCCCCCTTGTAACTGGTAGGATTCTTGTGTTAATCTTAGGAGAAAGCCAGAGAAGAAACAAAAATATAGTTGATTTGTGTGGATGTTTGTCTCAGAGGACAGAAAGGCAGTAAGAATGACAACTAAAAAAATCTATTTGAAAACAGGAAAAAGTAAAGTATTGTTTGGTTAAATTAAAAAGACAAAAACGTACTCATTTCTTCATCAATGGAATGTAAAGAAATGATATTCTAGAAATAAAATATGGGAGTGTATTACTTTAAAATGTTAAAAAAAACCTCTGAATATTAAACTTTGTGAGTTCAACTGTATTTGTCATGATGAATTAGTGTTACCATCTCTTTTTGTCAGACAAGCTTCTCATCTTTTGCAGTCTTTAATGGACATCTCTCTTGCTGGGGATATGTGTACCTTATTGAATTTAGTGGGTATGAGTGCATGAAAATGTCGTTCTGTGAATATTCATCCATTTTCTTCCTAAATGGGGCAAAAGGAAAATAAAGCAAACAAAACAATTACTTAAGTAATGAAACTAAGAGAGTTTTCTTCTGATTTGAAAATTCACCTGGGAGAAATGAAATATTGCAGATTCATTCTTGCTATTCATTCTTGCAAGGGAAACCATTTCTCAGTACTAGATTTTTGTCTTAAGTAATCTCCACATCACAATAATTTTCACTCCAGATCTCCCTAAAAGCAGTTTGAAGGTGATCCAGTGGTTGTTATCAGTTCTACAGACTTGAAATGCCAAAAACAAGAAACAAGACTCATTGCCCTACTGGGAAGATAGGGAAAGGAGAGAAAAGTTGCTTGGTGGTTTGCAAGTAGGCTGATCCAGAGCCAAAGAGGGAAATTGATAGAAGGAATGAAGCAAAACTTTAAATAAGTTATTTTTTAAAAAAATTTAAAAAACAAAACACCTAAATTTGCAGCCATTTTAATTAGTCAGACACGACTGGACAAGGGTAGCATTTACCTTTTTACAGCTCCTCACGAAAAAAAAAAAGAACTCAAATCTCCAATTTTGCACATGTTAGGAGTATGCTGAAGTTCAGAGCTGCTTTCCAACTGGAAATCACCCTTCACATAAGCATCAAGATCCATACTACTTCAAAAGAAAAACCAAATAGTTCATGACTGTTATTCTACAGAAAACAGGTTGGGGGCATAATAGTTTTACAACTATTTTTCTAACTACGTGTTTGTGAGCTTTGATGTTATTTAATCTCTCTCAGAACACAATCAATGGAAAAAATAGTTTGATATCCTGGGAGTTGACATTTACGCACTTTAAAGTTACTAAGGCTGAGAAACACTGGAGTACATGAATGCATGCACTGCTTTGTCCTGCTCACTATTAAGTGTTCCAATAAACCCAGCATCTGCTTTTATGATGCCATCGCCTGGGAGAAATTCATAGTGCAGATCCATCTTCTGCTTTTATTAAAGCATAAATACACAACCATAGAAAGCCAAAGCATTGGGAGTAGAGAATCTTTCCACCCTGCAATTTTTCTAATTTAAAAGTATAATTATTTCACAATTATCTAAACTAGTGCCCTTGTTTCTGGTTCTCTCTTCCTATCACTATTCCAAAATAATATTGTCCTCACATTGTCTTTCAATTAAATTATGCCACTTAAGAACTAAATTGGATGCTGATAAAACTGTTAACCCATTGAAGGAAAGTAGGAGTAAAACCAGCCAGAAACTCTTGCCTTGCTGTTAGAGCATTCAGGGTGGAACAAAAAAAGTCAGGATGGTACAATTGAAAACCCCACAAGCAATTAGTTTGAGACATGATAGAGCAAAGGATGGAGGGCCATCTCTCAGAGATGATTTAATTTGGATTCCAGTACTGAACAAGGTATCAAATTGGACACCGTGATCCAACTCTATGATTCTAACACCAATGGAGTGAGTTTGGGGAGTTTCAGCATCCACTTTAACCTGGAGATTTAGGGACCCCCTAGTATCTGTATCCAGTATTGAGTAATGATGATAAGAACAGTGGATGGGCTCAAATTTTATTAATTTTAAAAATGTTGCATAAGCATAGATGGAGATTCAAATTCATTATTACCATTTGATTAATATAAAATGCCTCAACATATTTCAGATGATTTGAACATATAACATTTATCTTCATTCATAGAAACAGCCAGCCATTAACTCATCCTTGAATATGAGCTAATACTGAAGATCTCTTATAGATATAATCATAATTTCAGGAATATGCATCAATCAGCCAAGAAGCTGAACTATTCACTTCTTTGAAATCATGTGTTAAAGTTGGCAATAGCTCAAAATCTGCCAGTTTGAACAGCAGTTCTGAGTGTGAATAATTATTTTCATCACTGGGGGAAAAAATCCATGCATTTTGAAGAAACTAAAAACAAAGGTTACAGATTTCTTCAGCTTTCTGGAAACCCAGGTTTCATTTCATGTGCTGCATGAGTTTAAATACATTATTGCTGTAGATATTCCTTTCTACCCTATAATCCTATGTCTGCTCAAAAGCAATTCCTATTGAGTCCAATGTAATTTAACATTATAAAATTATCCAATGAATACTTATTAGAGCTAGGTAGCAATCTGGCTTCAAAATGTGATTTGAAGCATGCATGTGCACACTTGTGTTAGGAATATCTGATGTCATTTGGGGGATTATTTATTTCATTAAATTTGATATGGCCACCCACTTCAACAGACTCTCAGTGGTTCACAGAATTGAACACATAGTTGTTTAGGTTGTTACTGATTAATTATGTGAGTAAGGTCATATCAAAAAACAATATGCTAAACAATTATTTCTAGTAACCTCTCAGTGTGGCATCTGCATTTCTATGAGGATAAGTTATCTATCATAATCAGACAGCTAGGTGAAACTGCTGTTAGCGTATTGGATACTTCCTAGGTTTTTCAAGAACACATTGGCAGCATTGTATTGTTACAATCATTAAATTTTCACAAGGATGCAGCTAAGGTGTAATGAAGCTGTAAGCATAGTGAGCATGTGACTGTGCATTTCCATTCTTCAGAATCAAACTACAAACGGCAAGAATATTAATTCTGTCTGCTCACATTTTAAGATCCTCTGCTCAAAGATTGCACCGACTGTCTCAGAAGCTTGTTATATCACTGCAGAGGAGTAGGGAATTTAGTAACAATAATTGAGGTTTGTGTGATGCCTTACCTAATTTACAAGCTCATTTACTTCTTCTGTTGGTTTTAGTGTATATAATGATTTTACATTTTTATCTATTCATTTTAACCAATCTCTAATTTATTACTGTGAGTGATTAGTGTCCTTATTTTATTGTCCACAGTCCTGAATTAGGGACTGAAGAACAAAAGCTGCAAAGAAATGTTATAAATAATTATGATGACTTACTTAGATATGCCAGGCTAAATGTAAATGTTTCTAGGAAGCCACAGCGATCACAGCAAGGGAAGAGTAGCAATGAAAATAGCCACAGTTCATCAATTAAAAGATGGTGAAAATGTTAAAATTCGTCTTCATTTTCCTAGGAGGATGAGATCCTTCCTAATATATCTAACTAGGCTTTCTTCCTACTTGTGATCCATCCAAGGACATAGCTTTCAAATCAATGGCAAGACTAAGGCAATGAAGCCCATCTTTTTTCCCTGTGGAATATGTTTTAAACAAAGGCAAGATTTCAATCGTCTAGTCACACACACACCCATCTTCTGTGTCTACCCCTAGACCCATCTCATTTTAGATATGAAGAGATAAGCTGGGAATCTTGGTCCCAATGGACTTAGACCTTTATAGTACCAGCACAGTAAATCATAGTTTGGAAACAGATCTTCTCTGAAAATGTTGGAAAATTGATGAGATAAATTCCCACAGACTCATCCATCTTGCAATTGTACTTGTTTTGGAACAATCTTTAAAGGGGATAAAACATTTTGGGTGGTTCATATATCATTATTAAAATAATTATTAGTTTTATTATATAATGTTTAAGCTATCCAGAGAATTTACAGTCAGTGAATAATGGTCAAGATACTTACCGAGAAAAAAGGGCAGGGGTAGCATTGTCAATTATAATTAGTCTATTTGAGATGAGTTATGGTTGAAGGAATTTTGTTTATAGTAATAAACAAAACTAATTAGTTTCAGAATGGTATAGGTCCTCCTGCTTGAGCAGGGGGCTGGACTAGAAGATCTCCAAGGTCCCTTCCAGTTCTATTCTATTCTAAAATTTAGAAGATAATCCTTCACATGGTACCTTCACCTACCCAACTCTATCAGGAGAATAAAGATTTGCCAAGCAGCAGCAGCACTGTAAACTAGGTTTTAAAACATAATTAGCTGGCTTTGTACAATATGATAAGCCAAAAGCAAACAAACCTTATTATGAAACAACCCAATGGGTCAGCATAGGAAATAATTGAAATAACACAAAGGATTGCCTCCAATACAGAGTCTAATACAGAGTCTAATACAGAGTCATCTGGGCTTCTTCTGCAATGGCTGGAGTCCTTAAAGCCAATCTCACCTGGCCTAATGAAATGCCAAGTGGCACATAATGGAAGAAGTAACCCAAGATGCAGATAATCCTCAACTTATGGCCACGATTGAGTCCAAAATTCCTGTTGCTAAGTAAGACAATTGTTAATTGAGTTTTGCCCCATTTTACTACCTTTCTTGTGAAAAATTGTTAAGTGAATCACTGCAGTTGTTTAGTTAGCAATAGAGTTGTTAAGTGAATCTGGCTTCCTCATTGACTTTGCTTATTAGGAGGCTGCAAAAGGTGATCATACTGCAACCGTCATAAATAGGAGTCAGTTGCCAAGCATCTAAATTTTGATCACGGGACCATGGGAATATTGCAACGGTTATAAGTGTGAAAAACAGTCATAAGTCACTTTTTCAGTTCCGTTGTAACTTTGAATGATCACTAAACAAATTGTTGTAAGTCAAGGACTACCTGTATATACATGAGACTAGAGAAAGGCATGACAGCAAGCTCTGCCTTCAAGCTAGATGTCAGTAGTATTAGGCAACTGTTTAATAGGACTGGGTACAAGTCTGAGGATGTCATTTTTGCTAGAAATTCTGGTCTGAATACACATAAACAACCTAGGTACATATATAATCAGATGCACTATTTTCCTTTACCTTATGACAATATTTGATGAGGGTAAAGGCCAATGGTGGGATTCAGCCAGTTTGTACCATTTCGGCAGAACTGGTAGCTAATTTTTTGTTGCCCAGGCCCAGAATGGATTTCCGGAAGTGGCACCCACACAGAGAACCGGTTGTTCACATCATTGGTAAAGGCTACATGCATTATATTAAGTACAGTTTATTTTATGTTTGGCTTAGAACTCCAACATTAAGCTTTATAAACTACAGCTGGCAGTGCAGCACTAAGTGGAAAGTCAGCTAATTTGTGATTTATTTAGCAAAACCGTGGTGTCAAAAGGAACATTTTTCTTCTTTGGGAACAGTACAAAAACCTTAATGTCTAATCTCTGGCATCCCCAGGAAATGTTATAGAAATGCTAGCTAGATTATTGTGACCTGGATGAAATAAAATCTGATCTAGCATCAAATAGCACTTTTTTATTTTTATAATACTCTAACCCATGTTTTCTGTCTGAGGAAACAATACAGAGATTGCATCAACTGAGCATTCTCATTTACAGGTCGTCCTTGACTTACAACTGGTTGCTTAGTAACCATTTGAAGTTATGATGGACTCCCAAAAGATACCAACAAGCCAATTCAGTCATGGTCACATGACTGAATTTCAGGCACTTGGCAACTGGCCAACATTTATGGCCATTTGTAGCATCCTGCAATCAGGTGACCTTAATTTATAATGTTTTGCCAAAAAATGGCATTTACTTCAGTTTTTGGCAAAAACAACCCAGAGCAAACAATGGGTTTGTTTAAACTACCACAGTGATTTCTTAATGATTGCCACAGCTCCATTATGGGCATAAATCAATTTCAGGAATTCTGATTCAGCATTTGACCCAGGCTGATCTCAGACTTTCCCTTGTAATATATAAGTGAAGGAACTGAAGAAGCTTATCTGCCTCCTTCATTCCAAAGCCCTACAAGCAAATTACTACCTTATATTTTGAGCTTGTTTTAGGATACCACTAAGATATATTTCAAAAAAGAATTTTGCATTTAATTTTGATATCTAATTACTAATTCTTATTAAACAAGTTTTTGTTATTAAAGAATTTTTTTTAAAAAAAATACTCTGCTGTTAAAATTCACTTCAGTTTGGATGGAACATATCAGTGCCTTTGCCAAGATTATTCTTGGCAGCATCAGGACATGTTGCTTTCTCTTATTTTTGTTTCAAATCAAATGTGAAACATAGAAAAACAAGTCCTTGGTTTGTTTTTTTAAAATATAAACATGCCAGAAGAATAAGCATAAGTACAGGTAGTCCTCAACTTATGACCACAATTGAGCCCAAAATTTCTATTGTTAAGTGAGATATTTGTTAAGTGAGTTTTGCCCCATTTTGCGACCATTCTTGCTTCAGTTGTTCAATGAAATCACTGCAGTTGTTAAGTTAGTAACCTGGGTTGTTAAGTGAACCTGGCTTCCCCATTGACTTTGCTTGTCAAAAGGTTGCAAAAGGGGATCACGTGATTTTGAAATACAGTAACAGTCATAAATATATATTTTTTAAAAAGTTTTTATTAGTTTATTACAGGGGTCTTCAAACTTGGCCCTTTTATGATTTGTGGACTTCAACTTCCAGAATTCCTATGTGCAAAAACCATCTGCTGTCTTGCTGAGGCATTCAAAACATTTTGGATTGACTATACTGGCCATGTTAGTTTATTACAAAGCTTCTGATAACATGCATAGCACATTGTCCCCTGGATATGAGCTACAGATCTGATTTGTTGTGGCTTTGTATAAAAAATAAACATTCCTTTTGCAATGCATTTTCATTTTGGTGAAGTATTGTTTCACCTCTGGTTGCAGCTAAATCTGTTGGATGGGTAGCCTGTAGAAATCCATCTTAATAGGATGAATCATTGTATTTTATGACCTCCCACTCCATTTCCATGTATAAAATGACTAACAGCGATACCAACATGATACTGCATTGACCACGTGAGACACAGAAATTGGGAGATAATATCACTAAGCAAAGGGATTTCTCTGATTGAAACTCATTGCAGATAATATTTAATAGGATTGTGTATCATTCATCTCACTGGTTCAAGATTGACTCAGCCTTCCATCTCTCCTTGTTGGCAAAATGAGAACCCAGGTTGTTGGGGGCAATATGCTGACTCTGTAAACCGTGTAGAGAGGGCTCTATAAAGCAGCATATAAGTCTAAGTGCTATTGCTATTTTGGATTGTATTTGCGGGAATGTATTTTATAAATGCAAATGCTCAGTAAGTGAGGAAATCAAAATCAACATTTTTGACAATATCACTTATGTAATACTATGGTATTCAAGTCCCAGAAAAGAAACAATGGTTCATCCTGGAAAGATTACACAGAGAGAGTGATAGCTGTTCATCCAACTGATATTCTTTTATCTGCGAAACATGTTGTTCTTCCGCAAGGCCAAACTCTTGCCTTGGTTTCAGCAACCAACTATTCAGTAATAAGGGCTTTTTCAATATTGTTGTTAAAAAAAGCTCTCACCAAGAGGAACCTCCATACATTCAGAAGCAAATATTTTGATAACCTGTTCAGACATTAGTGGCAAGAAGAAAGGTATTTTTAAAAGAAATATTATTACAATTTCTGCTGCCAGATCTCATTTTATACAGTATAATACTATCCTGTACAAAGGGCTTTAAGTAGGAAAATAAATAAAGGAGAAAATAACTTGCTTATTCTTGAGATTGTAAGAATACTTCAAGGTGAGAAAAAGGCAATTGTGCATCATAGCATTAACTGACATATTACACTTCTTGGTAATAGTTTTAAGCTATTGAAATGTATATTTGACTACTATGGAGGAGCATCTAACTCAGACATGTCAAACACAAGGCTTGGGGGCCAGATGCGGCCCACGAAGTGGTTTCATGTGGCCTGCGAAGCCATCCAGGAAACAGTGAGGGAACGGCCCCCTCTGCCTTGGCCCTGGCCCAGGCCAGCCGGGAGCCAATGTACAATTTTGTGGTGGCCATCTATGGTGAAATGCATTCAGTCTTAGCTCCATAAAATCCCTCCCCTGCATGGCCTGAGAGGAACAGTGAGGCTCCTCCAGTGGACCATGCCATGGCACTTGCCCTGGTCCCACCCCCTTCTGCCAGAAACCCTCAGATCTGTCCCACTCCTGCCCAGGCCCCCACAGGCACCCTTGACGTGAACGATGTAGAGCTGGCCAAACCCACCCACTCCATCCACACCCACTCCATCCACGCCCACCCAATAGGCCACACCCACCCTGGCCACACCCACCTGACCCCCTGAAGGCAACCGCAATGCTGATGTGGCCTCAATGAAATTGAGTTTGACATCCCTGATCTAACTGATGTAAAATCTGGTGACTAGACAGGTAACTGGAGCATTGGAACATACTCCAATCACATTAAATCATATTAAATAGCTATATTGGATAACAGTCTATTCCAGGCTCAGTGTAAAGTATTGCATTTGACCTTTTAATTCATAACTGTCTTAGGTTATGACAGTGTAGGGTATAGGAGACTCCGTATTTCATTATGAATCTAGATATTAATACCTTCAAGAGACATCCTTTTAAAAATGGCCAAGTCAAAAAGTTCTACTCTGATGTTCTCAAATACCTTTTTGGAAGTTGGAATTGATCCCTAGTTTCAGGAATGCATCAAGATGTATGTTGTTAAGTTTAACTTTTGATTGGTTATCCACTTTATTCTTATGTGAACCACTGGTTCTTCCCTAAGGTAGGAGGCAAGTAATTCCAATTTAACATGCAAGTTTTTAACTAGAGCCTTTATTTATAATAATGCATATCTTTCTGCAGGATTTCAGATAAGAGTCTGAGCTATTAGTGAAGAAGATAGTAGTTATAATGGATATTTCATTACTGTACATTCAGATGAAGGAAAAAAAGATGATCAAATTTCTAAGAAATAATTTTATTGCTCTAGTTCAGACATGTCAAACTTGCGACGTCACGTGATGTCGCACAACGTATCGGGCCGGTTTTGCTATTGCCAGCAATGGGGTGGGTGCGGCTTCCAGATGACGTGTCCAGCCCATGGGCCGGCAGTTTGACACATATATATATGTCCTTGATAACTGCAAAGATGCGAATCCCGGGTATATCTGTTCAATAACACAATCCTCGATCTCCGGGAGAGGTATAAACCAGTTGTTTATTTTTAAAAAGATATTTAAAAACAATAAAAACAACTATTTACAATGTTAAAAGAAACAACTTAGCTTTTGCTGGTCCCCTGCCAGCGTCCTCAGAGTAAAGCTTAGGGAGTGGGGAGATTCTTTTTATAAACCTTGCTGGCCTAACTGCTTACTCATTGCCTGTGTGATAGGGTCATCCCGCCTAGCTAACCATAATTGCCTTGATTATTAGCTAGGAGGTTAGCTAGGAGGGATGGCCCTATCACATGGGCAATGAGTAAGCAGTTAGGCCAACAAGGTTTATAAAAAGAATCTCCTCACCCGCTAAGCTTTACTCTGAGGACGCTGGGAGGGGACCAGCAAAAGCTAAGTTGTTTCTTTTAACATTGTAAATAGTTGTTTTTATTGTTTTTAAATATCTTTTTAGCAATTAACAACTGGTTTATACCTCTCCCGGAGATCGAGGATTGTGTTATTGAATATATATATATATATATATATATATATATATATATATATATATATATATATATATATATATATATATATATATATATATATATGAATGCTTTTTGAACACCCTGTCGGCCCAAATATGGGGGAGAGAAGTCTCCCCCATATATATTCAAATGTTATTATTTCCCCCATATATATTCAAATGTTATTATTAGGAATGCCAACAAAAAGTAATCCCTCAGGTAGCATCTCTATTTTAATCCCTATCAGAGGTAAGCAAAGACTTCCCTTTCCCAGAATATTTTTGTCATCTAGCCTAGAACTGAGCCTGGCAGAAGAGTAAACAGGAAGAGAGAAGGTGTCCACAAACAGTTGATAAGAATTGGCATGAGTCCTTTAAAAAAAAAAAGCTGTTCCTTTTGCTTAAAATCATACATGAAGATTATTAACTGAAAGAGTCAGCGAGTCATCGCTATTGATAACAAGACCATGAATCATTTTGGCAAGTATTTAATCTGCAAAACCTGAAGGTAATGAGAAAAGTGCCGAAGCCTCTTCCCAGGGGCTTTAATAATCAGGAAGACTGAACAGCCGGGGGGGGGGGGGCGCATATCATATCAGATAAAGGATGACTGAAACAAGGATTACATGACTGGGACAACTCTTTTTGTTTGTAAGGAATTTCAGTATTTCTACAAGAAAATGTCGATCTTTTTTTTTCTCTTGTTCATCTAATTTGTAATGAATATGTCCCTTAGGATGGAGGTGGAAAACCTCTTGCTCAGTGGCCCTTAACCTTTGATCCACTTTTTTTTAGATAACTGAAAGATCAACTTGCTCTCTACATCAAACAAAACAAAACAAAACAAAACCCCTCTCTGTTGGACAATCCTAACGAAGAAAGATGGTGGTCTGTTCAATAAATATTTTTCCTCTCCCTCCCCCTAGCTGGTTTTCCTTATCCATCCTAAGGCAAAAGGGGAATAAATCAGAAAAAAAAAATCCACATTAGTTCTGTTTCTGCCAAATAGTTTCTTTTACTCGGGATAGAAGACATACATGAATTCATAACCTAAAAATTTAGAAGTAGGTAATGTATGTATGTACAGTTAGTCCTTGACTTACAACAGTTCATTTAGTGACCGTTTGAAGTTGCATCAGAGTTGACATGACTGTTTTTCACACTTATGACGGTTGCAGCATCCTCATGATCAACTGATCAAAATTCATATACTTGGCAACTGTCTCATAAAACTGTCTCCCAGTTTTCCAGGGTCATGTGATCACAGTTGCGAACTTCTGACAAGCAAAGTCAGTGAGGAAGCCAGATTCACTTAACAACCATGTTACTACCTTAACAAGTGCAGTGATTCACTTAACAACTGTGTCAAGAATGGTGGTACATCACTGTGTCCACATAATGAATTGTATGTCAGGATGCTGCTAATTTGATGCTTTGACTACAGTGTAAAAGGCCACAAGTTTAACAACTCTCTCACTTAGCAACATAAATTTTGAGCTCAATTGTGGTTGTAAGTCAAGGACTACACGTATGTATGTATGTATGTATGTATGTATGTATGTATGTATGTATGTATGGGTGTATTGAATTTTTATCCCATTTTTCCATTTGAACAGACTACTCAAGGTAGCTGACAGAAGTATCCACATGGATATCACCATCCATGGCTGGGGAAACAACTGATGAAACATTGACACAATGCAAAATCTGTCCCTAGGTTGTCATGATGTGAGCATGCAAGGGAGGAGCTTGCACTGAGACATCATAATGGTTATGTGTGGATACCTACCTACATTTGTTTCAGAGATGAGCCTTCTTTGCTGCTCTGAAATAATACTGCTTTAGATGATCATATATTAAGTCTTTTTTTTACAATTCAAAATAAGAAAATGGTATTCTTGCTGAATTTAAAAATGTAACATTAAATGAAGATGTCTACCAACAATACAATATGTCTTGTCAGGCCTGTCTGATCAAAGCACTCTTTTGAGAGCAGAAAGATTAACAAGAAAATTAATATATTGAAGCAGTATAAGACACAAGATACTCCTAAAAAGGACATTGATTTTCATTTGCTAAATGAAAAATTAATTTTACAAGTTCATTTTTATTACCGGCACCTTGGGCATTAAGCACTAAATTAACCACATTATGCTGTACATTAATTAGCTTAAAATAATGTGGAAAAAATGTAGAAGGGAGAAACGTATAAAACTTGTGGCCTTTTACACTGTAGTCAAAACATCAAATTAGCTGCATCCTGATATAAAATTCATTATGTGGACACACTGTGTTGTAATTTGGTTCTGCATAATAATCTAAATCAACCTGCTCCAACATGCTGCCTACATTTTCACAGCTATACTTAATGGCAATCGTGGGAATTATACTGAAACACTTTTTTTAAAAAAAATCAGCACATGAAATACTAATTGCTGACTGATTTATAACTCTTACAGGAAAATGTATGTGGATTTGTTCAGCATACTTGAAAATAAGTCTGCACAAAGTACAATACCTTATTTCATGATAACAATATCTTCATTGTGGCAGTCATTGAAGTTGGTTGTTTGCTTGCAGATGTTTTATTACCAGACTATGAAACATCTTCAGTGAACTTGTGCCATTCAAGTATTCTGAAATCCAGATAATTTAACAAACTCTGAAGTTCAAACAAGCTCATGTCTTGCTGATGTCCCCAAAGGCTTCCACAGACACTTGTCCATTGAGTGTGTTCTACAGAAAAAGCCAGATTGGGTGACTAAAGAATGAGAGAGCCCAATTCACAGGGAGACCAATGTTCTGGCAGTCATATTTGTAAAGCCTCCCTTCCTGCAGGCCTTCACACTCAACACACAAATATTTGCAATATCTAATAACATTTGAATGATATTGATTTGGGCTAGCAGAATCCTAGGATGTCAACAAGTTGAGATGGCCACATTCACATACAAAGCGGCAGGGCTTTAATTGTGCTGTCATGATTGCCATCTTGACTTTTTAGACTTCTACACTGGAGGCTCTTGATATCATGGTTCTGACAGACAAAGACAAATAAAGCACCACTCCGAGGCTTGAAAATTCCTCAAAGAATATGTTTATTAATTACAAAGTATTGGCATGATCAAAAGTGAAACCAAGTTTGAAATTCCCACTAAAAATTTCCCAGTTACAAAGTATAATGTCCCACCCACAAAACTATGCTATCACTACATTCTCCAATACATTCATTTGGCGAGCTTTCTTATACAACGCCCAGTCCCTGATTGCAGGAGCAGTAGATGACCTTGGTTCCCAAGGGACAGAAGATTATTTTGACTAGTGAAGCACCTGGGCTAGCCCCCCTCCCTCCGTTCTACGTGGCAACCTAAAATGAAGAGAAAGATGGCTGTAGCCAAGTTCATTGTAGAGTTGACACTTGACACATCTTCTCGGATGCATTCACATTCAGACTTTTGAACTTGGTTTCAGAGTTCTTAAATTCTAAATACTTCTACAGAGTTTATTCCCTTCCCATTTCTTCTTAACCTTCCAGAAAAAGTCCACTGTCATACCATTTCATTTTTTTCTCTGGTGCTGCTCACTTTTTCATTCTTGCCATGCTACTTTCTCTATCCAGTTTTTTTTCCTTCCATCCAAAACTAATTTTAGATTCAAATCTCCCCAAATTAATCCCCTAAATTCTCACATATACTCTCACACACAAATGCATACTGAGTCTTTTCCAATTAATGTAACTGAATGTTTTTCCTCTAATGAAAGGTGGGACATTAAATAAATGAATAATCTTCACCCACAATATAATTAATTTCGTCCTAATCACTTTATCCTAACAGATTAATTTTCAGGTGAAATCCATCAAACCATTCTCCCTTCATTTATCCCTGATAGTAATTTAGTCTCTAATCCCAAACAAGAGCCTTTTTTTCTGATCCAATGACTTTTCAGTTAAGAATATAACAAAATCACAAACTTGCATCTTTAGGAATCCATAGAAGATTTGGAGAAGGGGAGGACAAATGAATTGAGCGCTGTGGTCTTCTAGACAAACAATATGATTTATATATGTTCATCAAATGTCTTGATACATCTGACTCATTAGAAAACCACATCATTTGCACAATGACATAATACCCTGATGTCATATAGCTGACACTAGGACAGTTTAGAGTTCAATCTAAAGCCACCTGCAGTTATTCCCAATAACTTCTTGAGCTCTACCATAAATTACACACACTTATAAAAGCTCAATAAAGACTGGCACAGTTAATAGAAACCTATCGTGGGACATCTAGACTAGAGGAATTTCATATAGATTGCTCTAAGGTGCCCTTTGTTCTTAGTCTGCTTAAAGATGGGACTGCAAAATGGTCTGTGCCCCTCACTGAGGTAATAATCCATTGCTGGATAATTACTTGAATATCATACAAA
>NW_015390778.1:12095-18362 GCF_001527695.2 Protobothrops mucrosquamatus | reverse complement strand
TTTGATGAACACTCGGTTGCAAGCATTCTGGCAAGTTCTCGTGGCTTATCTTTGTTTGCTGTGGTTTATCATTAAAGACTTGGCAGGCAGCTACGAAGTGGCTGCCAAGACATTCCGTTGCCTTCGTCGGTGCCGAGTAGTTTGTCAGGCCTCGGCTGACTGGTTGGGGGGTGTGGGTCGGACGGGGGACAGAACACTCAGCAGCAGCCGATCGCCGAGGGACGCGTTTACAGCTTCCAGCAGCTCCGTCGGCCAGCTGATCGGCTGGGTACGCGATTTCGGGCCTCCCGCAGCTCCGACGATAGCTGATCGGCAGGGAGGCCGAAATTCTTGACTGAGCCCGGCGAGGCTTCTCCGAACGAGGAGAAGCAGTTTGGAGCCTCCTGCAGCTCTAATAGCAGCGAACGGCAAAAGAACAGCGGAGGAGCGATTCCGGACGCCCTGAGACTCCTCTCTTCACCGGTGAGTGCGTCTGGGCCGCCTAGCAGCTGATCGGTGCGGAGGCCCGAAAACGGGCCTAACGGGCCAGCAAGGCCTTCACCTGCGCAGAGGAGCCCAGGAGTTTCCCTCAGGGAACGAGGGCTCGTTTCCTATCGCCTGGTGACATTTAGGCTTCAGGCCTCTGAGGTTCGACTAGGCCTAGACCTTACAGGCCTCAACGGTCATTTTTTTGTGGCGCCATTTGAATTGAGGCCGCCATTTTGTGCCGGCCGCCATTTTGAGTTAACTTTTTCTTCAGGCCTAGCCGTGCTGCTGACTGTGGGTGGGCAAGCTCATCCCTACGAGGACGCATTGCCGGACAATTATCCCCACCAACCCCCCCCCTCACCTGCATTGTCGTCTCCTTCGTCTGGGCTCTCTCAGTGGGTCTAAAGTGCTTGAGGGAGGGCGCCTCTCACTGAGTAGAGCCCTCAGAAGCTTTACCTCAGAGACAGTCAAGCATCATGGCAGACCCTGCCTCATCGTCCACCGAATCCTCTGCAAAGAGGAAGCAAGGGAAGACTTCTTCAAAGGGCAAACAGCCCTCCAAAAAGCCTAGGCCTGACAGGGAGCCCACCAGCCACCTTTCCACGTTTGAAGGGGAGCCCTCCTGGCCAGGAGCAGCTAATATACCCCAGATTGCTTCTACATCTGGGAGGTCCATTTTTGAGCCCCTATCCGCTCATTGCGGTTTGGCCCCAGGGGCTGCCCCCCCCCAGGGAGGTATTATACCAGGGTCCCAACTTATCAGGGCAGGATTCAGCAACTCAGGGGGTGGCGGCACAGGGCATTCCTCCAGCCGGCCCTCAGGCCACTTTTACGCGTACTGCGGCTGGCCTTCGCCCCCCCGATGCACAACAATTAGGCCCTGAAGGTTTCCAGGCCATGATTGCTCAGGCTGTGGCCCAGTACATGGCCTCTTCTGGAGCCCAACACCCTCCTCAGGTTCCTGCACCTCCCCCACGGTCCCTTAGCCAGCCTGAGTCACCAGACCTCATTGAGGACGTGGTCTCGGATGCAGAATCCTTGGGCCTTGAACACTCAGGCCTGATTCTGTCCGAGGACGAGGGTGCAGCAACATCAGAGCCGGCTCCACCGGTCGGTCTTTTTGACCATTCCCTCTTCAATGCCCTGTTACTTAAGGCCTGCACCACAGGCAACATCACTCCAGAGCAGGAAAGCCCTGCTCCTTCTGCTTCAGGTCAACATCCAATTTATGCTGAGCCGGTGGTTCCAAAGAAGCATATCCCCTGCTCCCCATTTTTCAGCAATACTGTGCAGAAGCAATGGGAGAACCTTGGCTCCTTTCCCACCCTGGGTGCGATAGAGAAAAACTTCTTTAATGTAGCTCCTTCCTTCGCTTCATTATTAGAGGTTCCCCAAATTGATGAGCCCCTGAATTCCTTGTTCCCTAACACAAACATTCCGGGGGACATCACCGAGGCCCTTAAGGCAGAGGACAAAAAGATAGAAACTGCCTTACGTAGGTCTCACCAGGCCTCGGCCTGGGCTGTCAAGGCCTCCACATCCATGGCCTTCTTCGCTAGGGCTTCAGTGCCGTGGCTTCGTGAACTTCAAGGATTGATCCCACCTGACCAGGTCCGGGTGCAACAAAATCTTGGTAAGCTGGTGGCCACATCGCAATACTTGGCTGATTCCTCCCTTCATGCAGCCAGATATTCCTCACGGGCCATTGCGGCGGACATCTCAGCCCGCAGACTTGTTTGGCTTAGGAACTGGCGGGCGGACCTAAAGGCCAAGTGGCGCCTAGCTACGAAGCCTTATAAGGGGGAGCATTTATTTGGCACGGCTCTTGACCCTTACTTAGTTGAAGGAAAGGACAAGCGCAAAACCCTGGTTAACACCACCAGAAGGGGGGACAAGCGCCCGGGAGCCGGGTCAACACAGAACTACCGTAGGCAGCCCTTTCGGCCAGCTTCCACCTGGGACTGGGCCCAGGCTCCTCGCACCTACCCGAGACCGGAGCAACAGCAGGACCGCTCCGCATACAGGAACCGCACACAAGGTCAAGCCAAGTGGCCCTTTCGAGGCGCAGGAGGACGCTTCTCCAAATGAGGCAAGTGATCCCGCTGGCTCCCCTCCGATAAGAGGCCGGCTGTCCCTCTATTCTGACATCTGGGCAGCCACTACCACAAACTCGTGGGCTTTAAACACAGTCACTCAGGGTCTGATGCTGGAGTTTTGGTCCAGTCCACCTGATCATTTCCGGTCTTGCCCCGTCCCCACGAACTCTGCCAGAGCGGCCCTTATGTCGGAGGCCATAGGTCACCTTTTGCAAATTCAGGCCATAGAACTGGTGCCACAGGACCAGAAAAGACAAGGGTTCTACTCAAATCTTTTTGTCATTCCCAAATCTTCAGGGGGCTGGAGGGCAATTTTGGACTTAAAGGGTCTAAATCACTATCTAAAGTACAGGAAGTTCAAGATGCAGTCTCTGCAGTCAATTTTGGCTAGCATCAGAAAAGGGGACTTCCTTACTTCAATAGACCTAACTGAGGCATATTTGCATATCCCCATCCTACCTGGACATCGCAAATTCCTCAGGTTTAGTTATGCCCACCGGCACTACCAGTACAGAGCCTTACCATTTGGCCTCTCTTCAGCACCTAGAGTTTTTACTAAGGTACTGGCTGTACTGGCCGCCCACCTGAGACAGTCTCCAATTAGAGTCCAGTGTTATTTGGACGACGAGCGCTCAATCTGACCTCGCCCTCGCTATCAGGACCTTTCAGGAGCACGGGTTTTCTGTCAACTTCCAGAAAAGCCACACTGTGCCCACAACTCGGCTCCTGCACCTAGGGGCAATCATTGACACGAGCAACTGTACGGTCTATCTATCACAGGACCATAGGGTCAGCATTCGGACCCTTGTCCATCGGGTCCAAAGAGACAAGGTGGTCACATTGGCCCTACTATCACAGCTCCTGGGGAAGATGGTGTCCTGTGTACAGATCATTCCGTGGGCACGCCTCCATGCCCGGGAACTGCAGTGGCTTCTTCTTCCATTTCAGAGGCTACGCATCAGTGCTTCCAGCCAGAGGGTTCGAGTTCCGCAACCGGCGTTGAACTCCCTTCGATGGTGGGCCTCCCCAGCTCTGTCACGGGGCTCAGAGTTCAGAGAACCAGCCAGGATCACCCTCACCACGGATGCCAGTCTATTTGGCTGGGGAGCACACCTCCAGTCGCAGTGGGCTCAGGGGCGGTGGTCCCAGGAGGAACTAAAAAACAATATAAACTGGCTGGAACTCAGGGCCATACGTCTGGCCCTACAACACTTCTGCAACGTAGTGGTAGGACAGCATGTCTTGGTACTTACCGACAACGTTGCTGCCAAGGCACACGTCAACAGACAGGGGGGGGACAAGTTCCAGACCTCTCATGGAGGAGGCCCAGTTGTTGGGGGTTTGGGCGGAGTTGAATCTTGCTTCCATCAGGGCGGAGCACATATCCGGTGTGGCCAACCAACAGGCGGACTCCTTGAGCAGAGCCACTGTGGACCATGCCGAATGGCAACTGGACCCGGGAGTATTCCGGGAGATCGTGGACAGGTTTGGTTCCCCAACCTTAGACCTTTTTGCCTCCCCAACTCCCAACTCCCCAGATTCTTTTCCAGGTTCCTGTCTCCGACGGCAGAGGGGACAGATGCCCTCCGCAGCCCCTGGCCCAGGGGACTTCTTTACGCCTTTCCTCCCCTGCCGCTCCTTCCCGCCACGATCCGAAAGACTCTACGCGAACAGGCGGAGATCTTGCTAGTGGCACCGCACTGGCTGAGGCGTCCGTAGTTCGCCGACCTGATGGAGCTCTCCATCTCCCCTCCGTGGAGGATACCGGCAGGTCGTATTTCCCTCACTCAGGGGGAACTCCAACACCCAGACCTGCAGTGGCTCCAGCTAACCGTTTGGCACTTGAACGGCGGGCCTTGAGCCATGACTCGTATTCGTCAAGGGTGATAGCCATGATTCAGCAATCTAGGCGCCCCTCGACGAATAGAATATATGATGCCACATGGAGGAGCTTCTGCACTTGGTGTTCTGGGCATAGGGTGGAACTCTCGACTATCTCAGTACCGATTGTGTTAGAGTTTCTAATGGATGGTTTGGACAAGGGGCTGTCCCTGAATACCATCCGTAGACAGGTTGCAGCTCTTGCCACGGTGATCACGTGTGACAATGCAGTTCCTCTGGCACACCATCCTATGGTTCGCTCCTTTTTGAAGGGAGCATCCAACGCAAGACCACCAACGGTGCATCGCTACCCCTCGTGGGACCTTCACCAGGTCTTACTGGCACTTGTTTCATCACCTTTTGAACCTATTGCCACATGTTCGCTTAAACTTTTGTCCATGAAGGTGGTATTCCTCATTGCAATCACATCGGCCAGGCGAATTTCTGAACTGGCCGCCCTTTCTGTCAGCAAGGAACTGTGTGTTTTTCACGTGGATAGGGTTATCCTCAGACTAGACCCTTCCTTTGTACCCAAGGTTAATTCCTTGTATCATAGATCCCAGGAAGTGGTTTTACCAGACTTCTGTCCTAACCCGTCCAATGACATTGAGAGACAGTGGAACACACTTGATGTACGCAGGGCCCTGCAGTGTTACATAAACTGGACTTCGGCCTTCCGTAGGTCCGAGGCAATGTTTATATCTTTTCAACCTTCGTCCATGGGGCGGAAGGTCTCCTCCTCCACAATAGGGAGGTGGATTAGGGATTGCATCGCCCTGGCATACCAAAGTCAGTCATTGCCAGTTCCTAGGCATATAACTGCCCATTCCACCCGGGGCGCTGCTACTTCGGCGGCTTGGGCGACTCAGGCATCCATAGGGGAAATTTGTAGGGCAGCGGCGTGGTCCTCGCCCTCGTCCTTTGTCCGTCACTATAAAATTGACAAATATGCATCCTCCGATGCCTCATTTGGTCGCAGGGTGTTAGGGCATGTATCCTCATCTAGCGGGACCCAGGCCCAGACTGATTCCCCCCCTTAGGGACACAGGGCTTTGGTATGTCCCATCTATGTGGATTCTCCATCCAATCATGCTGTGAGAAAGGGCGTTGGCTTACCTGAACGCCTATTCTCAGCATGATGATGGAGAATCCACCCCCACCCATGTTAGGGTCTGTAGGCCCTGGGTCCGGTAACTGAACAGTACACGCGTCGGACTAACATCTGTGTATCGCCTTAGTCTCAAACTGGGTGCAGATGGCACAGCAGAGGCGTATCTACACTTAAGACTTAGTCTGATTGGAGCAGGAAGATTAAGACAACCCATCTATGTGGATTCTCCATCATCATGCTGAGAATAGGCATTCAGGTAAGCCAACACCCTATCCCAGTCCAGGTTTCCATATCTGATTTCCAGTTATATGATAGAGATATGAGATGGAATGATCTTGCTCTGATTGATCAGTTTTGAGAAAGACTTTATACGAGCTGAGAAATGAATTAATGAGAAAAGGGACATTAGAGAACTGTTCCAATGTTTTATATTAATTGATAGGTGATTGAAGTTGAAGTCCTATTAGTTTTTACCTCTCCTTTGTGGCCTCCTTGAAATCCAGCTCCAAAAATTCATGCAACTAGGAGCAGTGAAGAGATTCTGTGTCTAGCTGAGAAGAGAAAGAAACATGAGTTTACTGTGGAGATACAGGACCCCTGGTAAGATATCTTCATGTGCATGTAACCGAAAACAGTATCTTAATGGAGATTATTTATTAATTTATTTATTTCATTATCCCAACTTTCATTCAAGATCTCAAGACAGTGTAC
>NW_015390778.1:0-5726 GCF_001527695.2 Protobothrops mucrosquamatus | reverse complement strand
TAGCATTCCAGTAGACAAAAAAAAATCATCTCAAATGGCATGCATGTTGAACAGTAAAGATGTACATCAGCCAAACCTGAAGTACACATTTGCTGTAACTATAAAGTGAGTGGGGAAGATAAAAAGAGAAATATACATTCAATAAATTAATAAAAACAGCAAACAATGGTTTTCAGTTTCAAACAGCTGAAGAAACTTAGACTATGAACTCATATCTATATCTATATATCTGTATCTATCTACATCACCTATATCTATGTTTTCATATATATAAGCTCGGTATTTATTAAAACTTTTCTACTTTGAATTTTCCTGGTGATTGTGATTGTTTTATCGTTTGACATGGATATACCCAGGAATCATATTTTTACGGATATTATTAACCATATATATATACACATATATATACACAAATATGAATATTACAAAAATGCACAGATATATACTTACTATACAGAGAAAAATCAGATATTAATATTATACAGTATTAAGGAAATATTGACAGACCATAATCAATCCAATTTTTGCAAATTCATATTCACAGGATAATATTATAAAATAGCAACATCATAAATGTAAGGCCAAAGCTTTGAAAGCACTAATCAAAAAAATATGCACACTGCTCCCACCAAACCACTATTTACTGAAAGAATCACTGTCCAAAAACAGAACTCAATGGCATTTTCTCCTAAATTCTTCTAGGGACAATTACTTATTTTGGAAGTTATACTTATTTTATTTTATCCTTTAAAATCAACTTTTTGAATATACTCCATTATCTTTTGGAATTAACATTTTTATTGGTTCGATCAATTACGCTTTCAGGAATGAAAATTAAAACTGGTATAGAAGTTAAAGGTATTGTGAATAGATTATGCATTTAATAAAACTCTAATAATAAAACTGTAAGCAAGGGAGATAATGAAACAGTATTAACAATCCCTTAATCCTTTGTATTAATCTAAAATAAATATGCTGCATATTTAAATTATGCAGGATTATCAAAAACCAATAATAACATCTGCCCTCACCCCCCAAACCCTCCCCAACATGGATTAATAACATCTGCCCTCACCCCCCAAACCCTCCCCAAACAATGTATGCTAAGACTGAAAAGCAATTTGGTCTACCTTGATGGTTTTGGACTGCAGTGCTTTATCATTGGGCATATTGTCTGGACCTCTAAGAACTGAAGACCAAAAGTTTTTAAAAACATCAGGATGCTTATCCCTGTAGAGATGAAATGCCTTTATCTGTTTCCTTACAGATTAGGAATATTGTTGTCCAATATCTTTATTGTCATTCAAAAACGAGTCCAAATTTTGGAGACCTTTTTCATTCCACATTGCTGGGTTTTTTTTAACAGTGAATTGACGAGTTCCATTTCCAAAAAATTAGCCATCTATCAATGCAGCAAGCTCTCCACTTTTTCCTTAGAAGCTTTTTAGGGGAAACTGTCCTTTTCTTCAAATCTACCTACTCAATCCAGCTCTCAAGAGATCCTATGGTATTCCAAAGACAATCCATAAACCATGTTGTTGCATCTGCACACTGGAATCCTAGCGTTCCAAGAACAAGAATGCTGCAACAGGCTTGCCTTTGTGAATTGCTGAAAATCCCTGTGGAACCTCCTGATAACATTGGCTAAAGGGCAGAATCCTAACTGAGATACCAAGCCCAGCAGGGAGAGGATTTTTAAGATAACAATTTAGGCAGGAACCATTGGGGGAGGGAGGAGTTCTAAGGGTGAAATCTTTTGAAACACATTTTGGGCAGATCCTTTGAAGCCCACTACAGTAATCAACCTGAAGTTCTTTTTCTTGGTTATCTCTGCATGCAACACCTGCAAGGAATTCTCAGCAGCCAACCCATAGTGAAAAAGTTATACACAGATAAATGTATAAAGTTTTTTATGGTAAGAAAGAATTTATTTGATTTGTTAGACATGTATATGCATGCCTTTAGACAGGGAAACAGAAACAAGGAAAATTTGGGACCCCTTTCTTGAAACTATTGCTCCCAGATGTACTCCCAAGTGGGTAAGATTATGGAGTTTTTTTCATCTGAAATTTTAAGTACTTAAGGCTTAGGATATACAGTAAAAACTGATATATGGTATCTGTAAAGTGTCAGTAGCATTAATGATGTAGTACACATGAAGGTGAATGCAACTTAGCTGTGGTGGAAGAAGATCACTGGAGACAGATGTATGCCAATTTACCTAAAATCAAAAGTGTATAAAATGATAATTTATCCAGTAACAGTATGTATGGTTCCACCAAAAGTGATGAGTGTCCTTTACATGCAATGGAAAAGCACATGTTCCATTGGTCTTTAGGCATTTGCCTTCTTGACCATGTCAGCACAGTATAGTACACTCCAGCAGCAAATTGGCATGGTATCAATAATCAAGAAAATGCCAGAAAAAATGCCTAAAGTGTTATGGCCATATAGCAGTACCCCACACACTGTTCATCTCCACTACCTGCCATTTTAACATTGGTGGCAAATGCCCTTGTGGAAGATCAAAGCAAAGGTGGCAGAACATAACACAGACATGAAAATTATCCAGTTGGACCCAACTGCTGCATTGATCATGTGAATTGGCATTTGTTGATCCAAACAAAAGGGACTCTGCAACAGTGAGAAAGAATAGGATCATGAAGAAAAAGACGTACTGACAAAGTTAACTAATTGTTATTTTATGTATTATTTCTTTATTTTCTTTCCTTAGAATATTTATGATTCCTGTATTCACATTTTCTTGCCAGACATCTTCTGCTTACTTACCAAAATAAATAGACCAAGTAACCTGGATTCATCCATTGTTTCAAGCACTGAGATCATTACAATTGGAACATCAGTTTTCATGGACTTTATACTCAGATCTTATATCATCCAGCAACATAAGAGACACCACAGATTTCTTAAGAAGTCTGAAATCCAGGGACAATCTCCCCAACAGCAATGTTTTAGCCATCATAAGCCATCCCCTTACAAATGTGGATTCAAGTCACCAAGAGCATTTCCGCTAATGGTGATAGTAAGCAAACCTTACCACCATACTGTGTGACTTTGTACTCACATTTTGAACTTTACACTCACCCCTAACTATTTCACCTTTGGCAGTAAGGTATATCTGCAGATTAGTGGCAAACCCATGGGCACATTCACAACTGCATACATACAATGATTTCTCAACTCTTACCCTATGAAGTGCTCCTCCTTAGGATTCATTGATGACTTGTTCATCACCTGGGCCTATTAAAAAGAATTACTCATAAAATTGTACCATGACGGTAGCAATTTCCACACTACCATCAAACTTTGCCTTGATCTATCTACTGTAGAAGTCCACTTCCTTAATATCATGGTAAAACTAGATAATAGACATACAGACACAGCAAATAAACACCACTTTTTATGGGAAACCTACAGATTGCCACACATACCTACATGCATTCAGCTTTCATTCAGAACACATCACCAAATCTAACAACTACCGTATTGTCAGATTTCATGCCACAGTCACATTTGTTCTGACCCATTTGACAGATGCTCAACTGATAGAATTAAACCAGGCACTTCAGAGACTGAATCATGCAAAACAGTAGACCCAGATCCATTCCAAAAATATATCACAAAAACAGAACAAAAAAACATCATGGGTTGTTACTCAAGCCACTAAAACACATTGTTAATAAACTATAGCCTATACTAGACAATGACACTGTACTTTCTCAAGCACTGAATGGTAGGCCCCTACTTGCATTAAAATAACCACCAAACCTGAAGTAGATTCTCATAAGAAACAATAGAATGTTGATGCTAATTTGGGAAGTAAGCCCTGTAAGAAATCCAGATATCAACTTTGTTCTTACAGTTTTCCAACAGGACATCAAAGGCTCTAACAACTTCACATACAAGATTAGAGGTGCCTTCACATGTTCTTCCTATAATAATGGATGGAAACTGATCAAGGAGAGATTCAACCAAGAAATAAGGAGAAATTTTCTGACAATGAGAACAATCAACCCATGGAACAGATTGCCTTCAGAGGTTGTGAGAGCTTCATCAATAGACGCTTTCAAGAAGAGAATGGACTGCCATCTGTCAGAAATGGTGTAGGGTTTCCTGCTTGGTAAGGGCCTGCCATTCAGTGCTTGAGAAAGTATAGTGTCCTTGTCTAGTATAGGCTATAGTTTATTAACAATGTGTTTTAGTGGCTTGAATAGTTGTGAGTGACAACCCGTGATGTTTTGTTGTTCTGTTTTTGTGGTCTATTTTTGGAATGAATCTGGGTTTATTGATTTGCATAAAAGAATAAATGGACACAAATTTAAAATAATGGATCAAAACATCAATGAAGTAATATCAAGATTTTAACCTTCAATCTAGGACATGCCACTAGAGATTTCAAAGCAGCCATCATTTTTTAAAAAAAGAAACTAATACAAATTGGGCTAAAGATTGCTGAGCTCGCATACACCAAAAGATTTCAGGCAATTTCTTAAGGTCTCAAAAATATAATGGATTTTAATATATTATAATTCTTAATTGATAGGATACTTGTAAACTGTTTCACAGGTAATCTGCATCAGTATAGCACTCTAATTTCTGTCTTCCTCACCTATCTACAAACCCCTACTAAATCCCAATTTAAATACTGCATCAGTTTAGCTACTCCATTGCATCTATTGAAGTGAGATGTAGCTCACAAAAGCTTATGCCTTTTAAGAAATGTGTCAGTTTGAAAAGGTTCTATCAGACTTTCTCAGTTTCAAATATACTGATCACCAGGAGGTACTACATGACAAGTTTTGTTCTATTTGGGACTTTTAAGTGTAATTCTGTATAGAATTACTGATGTAATTCTATACAGTTTAAACTGTCTGTTGGGAATTGAACTCATAAAGGTCCTAACCCTCAGTGGTACTTCAGGAAGAGATATACAGAATTTTAAGCTCTCAAAGAGAGAGAAAAAAAGAGAGTCAGAGAGACAGATGTTACGTTATATCATTCACTCAATAGGTTATCAGATCAGATAACTTCAGATTTAAAGAAGAAATAAATAGTTAATAATTTATATCCGCATTTAGGAAAAGTCATGAACTAACATTTCTTCTTCCACTTTTATTAACCTAAAAGTATGTCTTTCCTCATTACCAAGATATCCAACAGGTTTGTGGAGAATATTCCTTTCAGCAATATGGTCAGAACAGATGGCAGAGCTATTCTATGAGTGTTCACTTAAAAGTAAGTCAGATTAAATTTGAAGGGATTTATTCCCAAATGAATAAAATAGGAATGCAGTCTAAAGGTTGTTGTTCATTTAGGTAAGAAAACTTTTATCAGTTGAGTGCGCATAAGACCTCTTAGGGTTCAGTGCAACCATAAATTTATGATACATAAGCTGCTTTAAAAAATTATCTACCACAGAAACCTGTCAATCCTTTTATGTAACCCATTATCTATCTATATTGCCTCAGGATGCTCACACATGTTGTTGTTGCTTCCTCAGTAACTGTATGGCACACATTCTTGTAGCCTGATGTTGTTTTACTGTATCACATTCCATTGTATGTAGTTCAATCCCATGTAATAAGAACAAGACCAACATACCGATAATAATTCACAGCCAAGTGCTAACCAAAAAGGCTGTGGGTGTGAGATGGGGCATTTATTATCAATTACAGTAACCATAATTTATGATCTAAAATAAGGAA
>NW_015390777.1:63594-70670 GCF_001527695.2 Protobothrops mucrosquamatus | reverse complement strand
GAGGAGGAGGAGGAGGAGGAGGAGGAGGAGGACTGTGGGGTCCTTGGTGCTCTGAGCCTGGCTGTTTCCTTGCAGATGTTTCATGACCCAACTAGGAAACATCATCAGTGCTAGAAGGGAGTGAGGTGTACAGAGGAGGAGGAGGAGGACTGTGGGGTCCTTGGTGCTCTGAGCTTGGTTCTTTTCTTGCAGATGTTTCATAACCCAACTAGGGAACATCATCAGTGCTAGAAGGGAGTGGGGTGTAGATAGGAGGAGGAGGAGGGGGAGGAGGAGGAGGAGGAGGACTGTGGGGTCCTTGGTGGTCTCTGAGGTGGGTGGTTTTCTTGCAGATATTTCCCAACTAGGTAACAACATCAGTGCTAGAAGGCAGCAAGGTCTGTTCTCTGTTTATATACAACTGGCTTGCCCTCTCAAGGAGAGTATTCTTTGTGGTTTCTTGATTAGGCTGTTGTTTACTGCTGGCTTGTTTGTCTGTTAGATAATCGTTTCTTGATTGGGGTATTCTTGACTAGTGATAATTAGCAATTGTTGGCCTAGTGTTAATCTAGGTGTTAATCTTTGCTTATCTAATTGTTGATTGCTAGGGAGGAGATAGTTTTGGTCTTTTTTCTTTCCTCTTTGTCCCCTTTGAGTGGTAGGTAGAGGTTGTTGGTCTCTATGTGCTTGTTGATGGCTGAATTTCTGGAAGCCTGGCAAAATCAATCAACCCTCAACAGGCCCGTAGAGATAAACAGCACTTAAATACCATTCAAAAGAGGCAATCAGAAGGGCCAAAAGGGAATCAAAAAGACCAAAACATCTCACCATCCAGCCACACACGCCAACTACTTTCAGCTTGTGTCATTCAGACGGCGCCTCTTATAAATACTGTAAATGTTAACTCTTAAGCCAACAGAAGGACGGAGAAGATTCCTTCTCTTCCTTAAACTAGACAGACCCAATTCCAGTAACCGTTCCTTGTATGTTTTAGCCTCCAGTCCCCTAATCATCTTTGTTGCTCTTCTCTGGATTCTTTCTAGATGACAGGGAAGGTTTTAAAAAAGGTCCATTTGACCCCCATCAACCACCAGACTAAACGTAACCTTCAAATGATCTTGTCCAGGATCGTGGTCACTCATGATTCCATTGTTCTAGGACAGGGGTAGGCAACCTTGGCTCTTTTATGACTGGTGGACTTCAACTCCCAGAATTCCTGAGCCAGCATGGCTCAGCTTGGAAACCTCTCCCTTTCCCCTCAGCATGGCTGGCTCAGGAATTCTGGGAGTTGAATTCCACTAGTCATAAAAGAGCCCAGGTTGCCTACCCCTGTTCTAGGAATATCAGGTGCACCTCGACTCCATAGGATGTCAACAGAACCCCTTCAGATGTTTAAAAAAAACATCCAGAGAAGTGAACTAGGAAAGATTCTCTTGTCTCTTCTAAACTACACTAGTCTAAAGAAAAGAAGAAACAAGGAAGACATGATAGCAGTGTTCCAGTATCTGAGGGCTGCCACAAGGCAGAAGGGGTCAGGTTGTTCACAAGAGCACCAGAGGGAAGGACAAGAAACAATGGTTGGAAACTGATCAAAGAGAGAAGCAACATGTAATTAAGGAGAAACTTCCTAACAGTGAGGACAATCAACCAGTGGAACACCTTGCCTCCAGAAATCGTGGGCGCTCCATCACTGGAGGTTTTTAAGAAGAGACTGGACATTCACTTGTCTGAGATGGTGTAGGTTCTCCTGCTTAAGTGGGGGGCTGGACTAGAAGACCTCCAAAGTCCCTTCCAGCTCCTATTCTATTCTATTCTATTCTATTCTATTCTATTCTATTCTATTCTATTCTATTCTATTCTATTCTGTAATTCTATTCTATTCTATTCTATTCTATTCTATTCTATTTTACTCTACTCTACTCTACTCTACTCTACTCTACTCTACTCTACTCTACTCTACTCTACTCTACTCTATTCTAAACTCTGGCTTGAAGGCTTTTGAGGGTCCACTCATCAAGCCTTTGACTATGAACCTCAACTGTGGCCTTTGCTTTTGCAGGTGGCTGTATAACCTCTTCGAAAGCAAGGTGGAATCGGCTTTCAAGACAGCCATGGAAAGCAAGGTAAAGACTTGGGATCCTGGCTGAGGAATTCTGGGAGCTGAAATCCACAAATCTTAAAGTTGCCAAAGTTGCAGACCCCTGCCCTGTATACCCTTTGAGACAAATGGCTGTCCAGTCTCTTTCTGAAACTTTTGGAAAGGACTCTTCCCTCGGCGAGGGATGGGACTAGAAGACCTTCAAGGTCCCTCCTTGCCCTAGGACTCTTATGATTCTATATCTGGGATGGAACCCATTGTGCAGCGGGTGGAATACGGAGTCCTTCGGCGAGTTTATTTATTTTATCTTAACAGCTCTTCAGGGAATGATCAGCAACTGAGAGCAATTACTACAGACCTTATGACACTGAGCAATCAAATTGCTCATCCAAATGGAACTCGGCCCGCATTTTCAGACACGGTCACTGGTACTATTGCCACATATTTCTGAAGTGACCTTTCCAAAGTTTTTTTCCTAACATCATGGTTTCAGTGGCCAGCTTTTAAGACTATTTTTGAGGTTTTGCAAAACTCTATTGCAACACACAAATGCCTGCTTTGGGTTGGCCTACAAACTGAGGAGGGGGTCACATCCAGCAACCTTCCGTGGTAGGAAATGATGGCTAGGAGAGGCCCTACTTTTCCATCTTTTCTGGTTCCTCCTGAAAGTCGTTGCTTGATTTTGCTTTCCCTCTCTTAAGGACTACCATCTTGTGCATTTTTTTTTCCAGATCTGTGAGATAGTGAGAACTTCTGTTAACTCCAAACTGGAGTCCCACCTTCAGTCTCTGCCAGGTAAGAGCGAAACCCTTGGAGTATGGATGGACCCTCAAAAGCTTGCTCCATCAGGAGAAGAGCATCATTTAAGGCAGGGGTCTTCAAACTTGGCCCTTTTATGACTTGTGGACTTCAACTCCCAGAATTCTTCAGCCAGCATGAGGGAACTATGAGCCTTTTATGACTGGTGGACTTCAACTCCCAGAATTCCTCAGCCAGCATGAGGGAACTATGACCCTTTTTATGACTGGTGGACTTCAACTCCCAGAATTCCTCAGCCAGCATGCCTGGCTGAGGAATTCTGGGAGTTGAAGTCCACAAGTCATCAAAGGGCCAAGTTTGAAGACCCCTGATGTAAGGAAACCAACATTTGTTTGCATCTCAGTGTTTCTGCCAAACTGGTCTAGAGCTTCTAGTTTCTCTTTTGACTTACTGTTGGACCCCTTATTATAGAACAGTAGAGTTGGAAGGGACCTTGAAGGTCTTCTAGTCTAACCTTCTGCTCAAGCAGGAGACACAATACCATCCAGGATAAATGGCTTTCCAATGTCTTCTTGAAGACCTCCAGTGATGGGGCATCCATAATCTCTGGAGGCAAGCCTTTCTACGGATTAATTGTTCTCACTGTCAGGAAATTTCTCCTTAGTTCCAGGTTGCTTATCTCCTTGATTAGTTTCCATCTGTTACTTCTTATCCTGCCCTCTGAGTCTGGAGGCTAAACCATACCATGAATGGTTGAGGGACCTAGATATGTTTAGTCTAATGAAGAGAAGGACTAGGGATGATATGATAATCTTCCAATACTTGAGGGCCTCCAACAGAGAAGATAGGGTCAAGCTATTCTCCAAAGCACCTGAAGGCAGGATAAGAAGCAATGGATGGAAACTCATCAAGGATAGAAGCAACCTGGAACTAAGGAGAAACTTCCTGACAGTGAGGACAATTCAACAGTGGAGCAGAAGTTGCCTCCAGAAGTTCTGGGTGCTCCATCCCTGGAGGCTTTTGAGAAGAGATTGGGTAGCCCTTTGTCTGGAATAGTAGAGGATCTCCTGCTTGAGCAGGAGGTTGGACTTGAAGACCTCCAAGGTCCCTTCCAGCTCTAGATTTTATGGTTCTCCATCATCTTTGAGACTGTCCTACAGAAGGGACAAAGATCCTTCATGTCATCCCCATGTTGTCTTTCCCCCCAGTTACCACCAGTATCGACCACACATCTAGCATCGATTATTCTCTGGTTGGGCCACCCGTTGCGACAAGTGATTGCGTAGACTTGGACCTCAAGGTAAGCTTCAGCAGAAAACCTGGAGGAGGATGGTCTTGCAGAAGGATGCCCCTCAGATGCTTGTCCTTCTTCCCTCCTTCCCTCCCCCGGTGGGTCTCGGCCTCTTTTTGCCAAGACAGGATGCAACCATTTTAGGAGTTGCCCTACAGTTCTTCTTTGCTTCTCGCTTCAGAATGGAGAGAAACCAAGCCACCGAGGTGGGTGGAGAGGACACCTGGGGTCCCAGATCACCCACTGCTGCTATTCAGCGCCTTCTGTACTACTCGCCTCTTAGAGAGCCAGTTGGATGTCATGGTTAAGGCAATCACAAGCTAGAAACCGGGAGGCTGTGAGTTCTAGTCCCACATTAGGCATGAAAGCTGGCTGGGTGACTTGGAGTCAATTGCCAGGAGACGGTGAGTTGACCATCTCCTTATGCCTAAGGCGGGACTAGAAGTCACCGTCTCCTTGCGATTGGCCCAAAGTCACCCAGCAGGCTTTTATGCCTAGGCAGCACTAGAACTCACAGCCTCCTTGTGATTGGCCCAAAGTCACCCAGCCAGCTTTCCTGCCTAGGGCGGGACTAGAACTCACAGCCTCCTGGTGATTGGCCCAAAAATACCCAGTTGACTTTTATGCCTAGGCAGAACTAGAACTCACAGCCTCCTTGTGATTGGCCCAAAGATACCCAGTTGGCTTTTATGCCTAGGCAGGACTAGAACTCACAGCCTGCTTGTGATTGGCCCAAAGTCACCCAGTCAGCTTTTATGCCTAGGCAGGACTAGAACTCACAGCCTCCTTATGATTAGCCCAAAGTCCACCCAGTTGGTTTTTATGCCTAAGGCGGGACTAGAACTCACCATCTCCTGGTGATTGGCCCAAAGTCACCCAATTGGCTTTTATGCCTAGGCAGGACTAGAACTCACAGCCTCCTTATGATTGGCCCAAAGTCACCCAATTGGCTTTTATGCCTAGGCAGGACTAGAACTCACCGTCTCCTAGCCTGGTGTCTTAATAACGAAATCAAACTGGCTCCCTAACTCTAATCTCCATGGGGAAGACATTCCCCAGAGCTGGGGATCCTGCCCCAAAGGACCATCTCCTGGTCCTCCCCATCCGACTCTCTTTGGCTGACGGGATCTGCAGCAGCTCCCATCGGCTGGATCGAAATGGATGGAGATTCTTGGGGAAAGACCCGGTCCCTTAGGGATCCCGCTCCCTTCCCTCTTTCCGTGTGTCTTCCTAACTTCTCTCGTGTTCTCCCACCAGGGTGAATTCTTCTCCAACGCCCAGCGTACTCCGGCTCCTTTCCCCCCGCCTCCCCTGTCTTTTCCGGTGGATCCGGACCGCATGATCCAGTTTGGGATTTCCACGTACTTCTTCAACACGGCTGGCCAGGTTTACTACCAATCGGAAAGCCTGACCACCTGGATCGTGGATGACATGGTGAGGACGCGCAGATCGTGAAGCCCTGCCCGGAAGCACCTGGGATGGCCAGTCCTGCTTTCTCCTGCCTGATCCTGTGCACAACATTTGTGTTTGTGCATGGTGTGTGTGTGTGTGTGTGTGAACAGGGGGGGAACAGCAGAGCGCCAGATCCTCAAAACTGCATCCCCAATTAATTTTCCAAGCAGAAACTTTAATCGACCAAGATGCAGACGTTTCTGCTGGGGGTTTGGAAGCCACTGAGGAAGCTTCTTCTAATATCACTTTACAAGGCCTTGGTAAGGCCACACTTGGAATCCTGCATCCAGTTTTGCTCACCACGATGTTAAAAAAGATGTTGAGACTCTAGAAAGAGTGCAGAGAAGAGCAACAAAGATGATCAGGGGAGTGGAGGCTAAAACATATAAGGAAAGGTTGCTGGAACTGGGGATGTCTAGTTTAACAAAGAGAAGGATGAGGGGGGACAGGATAGCAGGGTTCCAGTAACTCAGGGGCTGCCCCAAAGAAGAGGCAGTCAAGCTATTCTCCAAAGCACCTGAAGGCAGGAGAAGAAGGAACGGGTGGAAACTTATCAAGGAGAGAAGCAACCTGTAACTAAAGAGGAATTTCCCGACAGTGAGAACAGTTAACCAGTGGAACTACCTGCCTCCAGAATTGGTGAATGCTCCAACACTGGAAGTTTTTAAGAAGAGACTGGACAGCCATTTGTCCGAAATGGTATAGGGTTTCCTGCCTGAGCCGGGGGTTGGACTTGATGACCTTGTTCTAACTGTCAGGAAGTTCCTCCTTAGTTCTAGGCTGCTTCTCTCCTTGATTAGTTTCCATCCGTCGCTTCTTCTCCTGCTATCATCTCTCCCTATTTCTTCTTTTCTTAATTTGATTCCTAAGTGAACCAGAGACAGTCAACGGGGCTAAAGGTGACTTAGGGGTCTTGGACAGGCTGAGGACTCACCTCCCACCCTCTTTCCCCCCTGCAGGTTCCTAAGGAAATTAAAATCCGGCTGAACACCCTCTCCTTCGAACCCTTCATCCCCCAGGTCAGCACCTCGGCCTTCCGACTCTGGGCTCCCGTGAAAACGGAAGGGGGGGGCGTGGGGTGTGGGGAGCTGCTAAGTATATGTGTCTTGGGGGGGGGAGAGAGGAGATGGTCTGGAGCCTTCTGAGGTGGCACCATCCGAAATTATGAAGTCCCGAAGGCAAAGATGGACCTCGGAGTCACACCTGAAGTGCAGCAGAAGACAGAAACCAGATGAGGATCTGATAGTATTTCTTTGGACAATGTTTTCTTGAAATCTGGGGTTCACTTCACTTCAGCTTTTATACTGATGTTTCTTCCTCCTCCTCCTCCTCCTCCTCCTCCTGCTCGCAAACCCCACTCCCTTCTAGCATTGATGATGTTGCCTAGTTGGGTCATGATGTCTGCAAGAAAACCACCAAGCTCTGAGAGCACCAAGGACCCCACAGTCTTCTTCTTTTCCTCCTCCTCCTCCTCCTCCTCCTCCTCCTCCTCCTCCT
>NW_015390777.1:58475-62293 GCF_001527695.2 Protobothrops mucrosquamatus | reverse complement strand
GGGGCCATAGTTCCCCCATGCTGGCTCAGGAATTCTGGGAGTTGAAGTCCACCAGTCATAAAAGAGCCGAGGTTGCCTACCCCTGTACAAGAGCATAAAGTCAAGGCAATCAAATAGCCAATCGCTGGCTGGGGAATTCTGGGAGTTGAAGTCCACCCCTCTTAAAGTTGTCCTGCTTAAGCAAACCGAAGGATATTCATTAATCTGTCCTACTCCAAACGACAAGGGAGTTAGTTATTTTACGAGGGGCCCTTCCCCTAAACCTGTGGGTGGTTCTTAGAAGATCTCAGTCATGTCTCTTTAATTTTCACCCTGGATTGAAACAACCATGGGACACACACACACCCCTGATCTCCAAAGGAGTGGGGGCCACCCAGCGAAGCCGGGCTTCAAGCAAAGGAGAGGCCCATCTTTGGAAATGTGACTTCTCTCCTTGCCTTCTTCCCAGATCAAGCAGCTCTACCCCAGCATGCCGATGAAGCTGAGGGTCTCCCCTTCTTCGGCCCCATCTCTCAGCATCTCCCCCGAATCCATCTCGCTGACCCCTTCGGTCGACATCCAGGCGTTTGTGATTCTCCCGAATTCCTCCCTGGCGCCCCTCTTTTTGATCGGAGTGGTAAGTGAACTCTTCCATGTTATGCTCAATGGTGGACAATCCAGATGTTTTTGCACAGTCTTTTACGAGTAAGCCTCGACTTACGATCATTTAGTGATGATTCGAAGTTATCTGTTGGAATATAGCATAAGTTACTCCATTTTGTAACCTTCAGCAAGCTTAATAGTGCTTACGTGTTAGGCTGGAATCTGCAGCTGCAAACACGTAAAGGACAGAGAACAAAGGGACATGTCAAGAAAGCTGTTTATGCAAGCTATAATATTATCACCTCTTGATAAGACCTTCCAATGTGAACAATAATTGCAACTTTACTGTGAACCGTTAGTCGCTTATGCCATGTAATAGATAAGATACATTCTGTAAAACTTTCTGCTGTCTCTAACCTCCAAAACTCCGTTTGCCTCCCCCGGTTCACCCCCCTGCTTGTAGCTTCTGCCTGCAATTTGCTTTGTGATGATTGCTAATAAAAGAGGTCCCCAGAGACTATTCTGGGCTGATCTCATCCCGAGGAAACCTGGTATGGTGTCTTCATATGACAACTCATGAATCAGCCCCCGGACGAGGTCTGAAACCAAGCCGGGAGACTCAGGTCCCGGTTTCCCACAGTTATCACCGCCCTGAAAAAAGGAACTTAGGACCGTTTTTCCACACTTACGACCAGGGGTGGGATTCAGCCGGTTTGCATCACTTCGGCAGAACCGGTAGCTAATTTTTTTTGTTGCCCAGGCCCAGAATGGACTTCCGGAAACGGCATCCACACAGAGAACCGGTTGTTCACCTATTTGAATCCCACCACTGATCATATCTATCTATCTATCTATCTATCTATCTATCTATCTATCTATCTATCTATTCAATAATATACAATCCTCGAACTCCGGGAGGAATATAAATCAGCTGTTTATTGTTAAAAAATTTAAAACAATAAAAGCAACTATTTACAATACTAAAACAAACTTAGCTTTCGCTGATCCACTGCCAGCGTCTTCAGAGTAAAGTTTTGGGGGTGGAGAGATCTCTTATAATCCTTGCTAACCTAGTTTCTTACTCATTGACCATGTGATAGGGTCTGTCTGTCTGTCTGTCTGTCTATCTACCTATCTACCTATCTACCTATCTAGCTATCTAGCTATCTACCTATCTAGCTATCTCTATCTATCTATCTCTATCTATCTCTATCTATCTATCTATCTATCTATCTATCTATCTATCTATCTCTATCTATCTATCTATCTATCTATCTATCTCTACATCTATCTATCTATCTATCTATCTCTATCTCTATCTATCTATCTCTATCTCTCTATATCTATCTATCTATCTATCTATCTATCTATCTATCTATCTATCTATCTATCTATATCTATCTATCTATCTATCTATCTATCTATCTATCTATCTATCTATCTATCTATCTATCTATCTCTATCTCTCTATATCTATCTATCTATCTATCTATCTATCTATCTATCTATCTATCTATCTATCTATCTATCTATCTATCTATCTATCTATCTGTTGCCTCAGACGCTCCACATCTGACTCGCATTTACAACGGTTGCAGCGTCCCCGGGAGTCACGTGATCCCCTTTTGGGACCTTCCCACATGCCAAGTCAACGGGGGAAGACCATTGAAAAGAAATGTAACATTGGGTTGATTATATGATGATCTGCTTAACGACCAGCCTGGCTTACAACTAATTCCGGACTTAATTATGGTGGTTAAATTGAGGACGGCCTACATCCAAAGGAAAAGATAATGGAAGTGGGCGTGAAACGGCCCTGATCTGCATCTTTCTGATTTCTGCTTTTTTCCTCTCCTTTCAGACCACGTCGGTTTCTGCCAAAGTTGATGTCAATTCTACCAGGATCTTTGGAGACCTGAAGATGGGCAGGTGAGCAAGGCAGGAGCTAACCCTGACTCAGTACGGAAATACAGAGGGTCCTTGATTTACAACTGTTCGTTTAGTGACGGTTCAAAATTACAGTGGCAGTGAAAAAAATAACTTAGGACCATTTTTCAAACTTACGGCCACTGCAGCATTCCCAGGGTCACGGGATCAAAATTCAGACAGTTGGCAACCCGCTCACGTTTACAACGGACGCCGTGTCCAGGGTGTGTGTGTGTGATCCCCTTTTGTGACCCACAAAGTCAATGGGGGAAGCCAGATTCACTTAACAACCATGTTACTACCTTAACCCCTGCAGGGATTCATTTATCGGGGATTTTCTGAACGCAATTCCATCGTGTATTTCTGTAAATCTGAATTTGTACATGGAGTGAATAGCTTCATGTTTGCTCATTGAGAATGCAATAGAATAGAATGGAATGGAATGGAACGGAACGGAACGGAACGGAACGGAACAGAACAGAACAGAACAGAACAGAACAGAACAGAATAGAATAGAATAGAATAAGATTTAGAATAGAATAGAATAGAATAGAATTAGAATTAGAATAGAATAGAATAGAATAGAATAGAATAGAATAGAATAGAATAGAATAGAATAGAATAGAAAATATGGAATGGAATGGAAGAAGAGAGGAGAGGAGAGGAGAGGAGAGGAGAGAAGAGGAGAAGGCAATGGAATGGAATAGAAAATATGGAATAGAACAGAACAGAACAGAACAAAAAAGAACAGAATAGAACTGGAAGGGACCTTGGAGGTCTACTAGTCCAGCCCCCTGCTCAAGCAGGAGAATCTAGACCAGGGCTTTTCAACCTTTTCAACCATTGTACCACTTTTAAGATATGGCAACATCCGAGTACCACCTGACGCCTAGCAAGGTGTCAAGAACTTGATGACCAAAAAAAAAAAAAGGAAAAAAGTGATAAAGTACAGGTAGTCCTCGACTTACAACAGTTCGCTTAGTGACTGTTCGAAGTTACAATGGCACTGAAAAAAGTGCCCCCCCCCAAGCCACAGCTGAGCAAGACCCCTGCCTGCCCACCCGGTGGCGCTCTTCCTTCTGTCCGAGGTTTCCATTGTTGTGAGCATTTATGTTGAGGATTGGCAGCGGGGGTGGGGTGGGGGGTGTTTGGTTTTTATTCCCCCCGTCTGCTGGGTGGTTGCAGCAGGTTTTGGTCACTTCACATGACCCTGGGACACTGTGACCGTCATAAATATGAATCAGTTGCCAAGCATCTGAATGTAAATCACAAGACCCTGGAGATGCTGCAACATTCCAGCTGATCGGCGC
>NW_015390777.1:54870-58336 GCF_001527695.2 Protobothrops mucrosquamatus | reverse complement strand
AGCTCCAGCTGGAGCCTGGCGCTGATCCTGGCGCCTCCACTGAGCCCTGACAGCCCCGAAGAAGCACTGATCAGCTGGAAAGCGGCACTGATCCTGGCGCTTCCGCTGAGCCCTGACAGCCCTGCAGCTCCAGCCGTCTCTCACTCAGGCTTGTGCGGTGCTGCCACCGGTTCAGCTCATTCCCCTCCCCCGCTACCCCTTTTCTAGGATGGTCGCGTCCCACTCCGACAAGTGAGTGTCTAGTCTCTTCTTTAAAATCTCCAGCGATGGAGGGCCCACGATTTCTGGTGGCAGTTTCTGTTCCACTGGTTGATTGTCCTCACTCTCAGGAAGTTTCTCCTTAATTCCAGGTTGCTTCTCTCCTTGATCAGCACACACACACACACACACACACACACAAACACACACCACAATATCACCATTTGTCTTTACATTCTCATTTCCATCTTCCCCTTGCATTTTATGACAGGATGCCAGCAAAGTGTAAAATCTGGAAGTGGCAGATCTGACATCAAGCCAAGTTAGTGTAGATGACCAGGCTGAGACCGAGGGAGGGGTCAAATGCTTCATCAGTCTTGAGTCCTTTCATGCCCACAAGAAATCTAACACCAGGTGTTGAAGCATTCACAGCTTCTGGAGGCAGGTTGTTCAACCGATTAATTGTTCTCACTGTCAGGAAATACGTCCTTGGTTCCAGGTTGCTTCTCTAAGTGGAAAAACCCAATGAAAAAGACGAGAGACAGCAACACAAAACAATGATTCCCACTTTAAGATTCATAGGTTTATTTTGCTAATGATTTGGAACGTGGCGAGCATAATAACACAACATCACTTACATGAATAACCCCTTGCAATGAGGTCCACTGGCATAGCAATTTCCAAAAGGACAGCTATAGGCCAATGGCCCCGAGCTAGACTTAAACTAACATTTTTATACCTTTCTTCTCACGACCACCCACACATAGTCATTGTCCTGCAAAGGCAGTTCCTTGTTCTTTTGTGCTGACCAGCAGTTTCCACATACACTGTGTACATCTGAAACCTCTACTCATCTGTTACTTTCAGTTCCTCTTTTCCCACGGTTACCATACTCATGTTCCAAATATACACAGAGCTACCTACTTTGCCATTTCGTGTTGCACAAAGCTCAGCAGATTACAAATAACATGTCTGTGTTGTGAAACAATGTAAAGTTGAAGTTGAAGCTTTAAATCACTGCTGTGGGGCCTAACTCAGGTTTGTTATATGAGGAGGGGACTATATTTTCTTGTTATATGAGGAGGGGGCTATATTTTCATCCCCCACGCACTTAGCCTTAGTAAAAGAAACCATCACTTCGGCTAAATGGAGTCGAGGGTTTTTCTTTCCTAAGGACCTGAGCTGGGGCAGGCCTGACATTTTGGCTAGATATTTATCTTGTGGGATGGATTTCTTAGAAGGCTTTCAACACCTTCCTCTGTCTGACCCTCTTGTAGGATGAGGTTCTCCTTGAAGCACTCAGATGTTGGGATCTTCTCGGTAAGACTGAGCTGTTGTTGTTCTCTTGCTTGAAATGGTATGACCCCCCTCCTTCCCAATCTTCTTGGGGTCCCGGCCAGAAGTCCATTTCACATTGGGGTCATCCTGTCTTCTTCTCCTGGGTTAGGTCCTTGTCCTCAGGATCTTCCTCAAAGACTTGATGATGGACTGAAATGTTCCCTTAGCCCAGTGTTTCTCAACCTTGACCATTTTAAGGCATGTGGACTTCAACTCCCAGAATTCCACAGCCAGCATTTCTGGCTGTGGAATTCTGGGAGTTGAAGTCCACATGCCTTAAAATTGTCAAGGTTGAGAAACACTGCGCGGTGGGCTTAGCCCTTCTGGTGCGTCCAGGCTATGGGTGGCAAACTGGGTTAGAAGGATGGTGCCTTTTGGTCTACAAGCCAAGGTGGTGTGGCCCTAAGGATCTAGGATCTCCTGTTGAAGGAGGAGAATCAATCAAGTTGATATGGTTTTCTGATTCTGGATTTCTCTCCCAACACGCAGGTACAATTGCTGGAAACCCTCATAAACTTCCTTACGGGGAGCATCCTAATTCCACAAATGAATGGTAAGGACGTTGTAAAGACAAAAGACCTTTCACATCATCTTATTTCAGAGTTCAGAGAAGGGCAAACAAAGACTCTCAGGGATCTGGAGGCCAAACCATACGATGAAATGATTGAGGAACTAGGTATGGCAAGCTATTCTCCAAAGAGCCTGAAGGCAGGAGAAGAAGCAACGGATGGAGTCTAATCAAGGAGAGAAGCAACCTGGAACTAAGGAGAAACTTCCTGACAGTGAGAACAATTAACCAGTGGAACAACCTGCCTCCAGAAGTGGTGAATGTTCCAACACTGGAAGTTTTTAAGAAGAGACTGGACAGCCATTTGTCTGAAATGGTATAGGGTTTCCTGCCTGAGCAGACTAGATGACCTCCAAGGTGCCTTCCAACTCTGCTATTCTATTCTATTCTATTCTATTCTATTCTATTCTATTCTATTCTATTCTATTCTATTCTACAATCTATTTTATTCTACAATCTATTCTATTCTATCTTTTCTATTCTATTCTATTCTATTCTATTCTATTCTATTCTATTCTACTCTATTCTATTCTAGTCTAGTCTAGTCTAGTCTAGTCTAGTCTAGTTTAGTCTAGTCTATTCTATTCTATTCTACAATCTATTCTATTCTATTCTACAATCTATTCTATTCTACAATCTATTCTATTTTATCTTTTCTATTCTACTTTACTCTACTCTACTCTACTCTACTCTACTCTACTCTACTCTACTCTACTCTAATCTAATCTAATCTAATCTAATCTAATCTATTCTAGCCATAGAGAAGAGGGGGTCAACTTATTTTCCAAAGCACCAGAAGGCAGGACGAGAAGCAATGGATGGAAACTCACCAATGAGAGAAGCAACATGGAATTATTAAGGAGAAACTTCTTAACAGTGAGGACAATTAACCAGTGGAACAACTTGCCTCCAGAAGTTGTCAGTGCCCCATCACTGGATATTTTCAAGAACAGACTGAACAGCCATTAGTCTGAAATGGTGTAAGGTCTCTTGGTTGAGCTGGGGGCTACACTAGAAGATCTCCAGGGCCCTTCCAACTCTGTTATTATTCTCTATTCTGGAGAAGACGTAACAGTGGAAGATCAAGGAGAGAACTAAGGAGAAACTTCCTGACAGTGAGAACAATTAACCAGTGGAACAACCTGCCTCCAGAAGCGGTGAACGCGTTTTATCAGGTTCGCCTGATTTACCAGTTGCGCCCTTTTCTGGACCGGGACGCTTTGCGCACAGTCACTCATGCCCTCGTCACCTCCCGCCTGGACTACTGTAATGCTCTATACATGGGGCTCCCCATGAGGAGCATCCGGAGGCTTCAACTGGTCCAGAATGCGGCCGCGCGGGCGGTGTTGGGAGCGACGCGTC
>NW_015390777.1:51449-52975 GCF_001527695.2 Protobothrops mucrosquamatus | reverse complement strand
GAGAGAAAGAGAGGGAGAGGGAGAGAAAGAGAGAAAGAGAAAGAGAAAAAGAGAGAGGGAGGGAGAGAGAAAGAGAGGGCGAAAGAGAGAGAAAAAAGAGAAAGAGGAAGAGATAGATAGAAAGAAAGAAAGAAAGAAAGAAAGAAAGAAAGAAAGAAAGAGGGGGAGAAAGAGAGAAAGAGAAAAAGAGAGGGAGGGATGGAGGGAGGGAGAGAGAGAAAGAGAAAGGGAGAGAAAGAGAGATGTAGAGAGAAAGAAAGAGAGAGGGAAAGTGAGAGGGAAAGAGAGAGAAAAAGAGGGAGAGAGGGAGAAAGAGGGAGAAAATGAGAGAGAGAGAGAGAGAGAGAGAGAGAGAGAGAGAGAGAGAGAGAGAGAGAGGAGGGATGGACGGAGGAAGAGAGAGAGAGAGGGTGAAAGAGAGAGAAAAAAGAGAAAGAGGAAGAGATAGAAAGAAAGAGAGAAAGAGGGAGAGAAAGAGAAAAAGAGAGAGGGAGGGATGGAGGGAGGAAGAGAGAGAGAGAGAGAGATGACTAAACTTTCCCCTTTGACCTCCCTGCAGGATTTTCTGCTCTTTGCCTCGGACGTGCGCTATGAATAGAGAAGGGGCGAAGGAGAAACAGAGAAAAAGAGGAGGAAATGAAGGAATAATATTCCCCACTTCAGATTCCACAGGACTTCGGTTTGGGAGTCTGCAGAAACCTCTCCAGGAACAGCCCTTTTAACACGGAATTGCCCCCTCTCCTTGGCCCAACCTGCAGGACCATCGGCCACCATCTCTTGAAGCTGGATTCTTCTTTCTTCTTGTGCCATATCCGTTATCGGACGTTGGCCATCCTGTTTTTATCAGCAGCCGCACAAAAAAGTGCGGCTGAGTTTTGCCCCAACCGGTCCCTGAGATTTTGAAGCCACGATCTTCTTCTTCTTGAAGCTGGATGAATGTTGTAATCTCAGCATCTCGGGGGCACCAGGTTGGGGAAGGGGGTTCGGTGGCCATTTTCTTTCCTTCAGCCTGGCAAGAAGGTTCCCTTCCTCATTTCCCACCCGGCCCCTTTGGCCATGGGGTCAAGAGTGCCCTACCTGCAAGTAGGTGGAGTTCCTTAGAGGAGCCCCTGGACGTGATCTGGTCTGCTGTCAGGGGGAAAAGAGGCTGGGGTCAGGCGAGGGGGAGTCGAGTTGGGTGAGGGTCGGCAGAGTTCTGGGGTCCCCCGGGGTCTCTGAGCTTGTTTGCTTCCTTCCAGATATTTGGTTATTAAACTACACAACCTTCTAGCCCTGATGATGTTACCCAGCTGGGTAATGAAACGTCTGCAAGAAAACTGCCAAGCTCAGAGAAAACCAAGGACCCCGCAGTCCTCCTCCACTTCCCCCTCCTCTCCAAAAACCCCACTACTTTCTAGCACTGATGATGTCACCTAGTTTGGTTAATAAAACATCTGTAAAAAAACAACCAAGCTCAGAGATCACCCCCAGTCATCTTCCTCCTCCTCTTCCTCCTCCTCTTCCTCCTTCTCCTCCTCCTCTTCCTC
>NW_015390777.1:46773-48499 GCF_001527695.2 Protobothrops mucrosquamatus | reverse complement strand
CTCCTCCTCTTCCTCCACCTCCTCCTGCTTCTCCTCCTCTTCCTCCTCCTCCTCTCCTCCTCCTCTTCCTCCTCCTCCTCCTCCACAAACCCCCCTCCCTTCTAGCCCTGATGATGTTCCCTAGTTGGGTAACGAAACGTCTGAAAGAAAACCACCCAACTCAGAGAGCACGGAGGACTATTCAGCTCAGCCCTGAGCTACAAACATTCTTTTCTATGGGAGTTACATTTGTGTTTGCCCCTGTTTTCATCCATTTGCACCTTTGAACAGCTCAAAATAATAATAATAATAATAAATCAACTGGAGAAAAAGAATAGAATACTGGATAACTAGCTGAGGAATAAGTGCGGAGGAGTGTGTGCGTGTGTGTGTGTAAGTGAGAAAAAGAGCAAGTGTGCATTGTCACCCGCAAAGTTTTGTGGTTCCTTTAACCCAGCGGTTCTCAACCTATGGGTCGCGACCCCATTTGGGGTCGATCGACCATTTCACGGGGGTCGCCAAGCAAGGCTGTCCGCCATTTTTTCCCCCTTTTCCGGTGGGTGCCTTACCTCCCTTGGGCTGGGCCAGCTGGTGGTCGGCCTGCTCCGTCTCTGCCGCTTGCCAGCTACGCCTCGGCCGGCGCAGGGGGCGGAACCACGCATGCGCGGCACTCCCTGGCAGGGAAAGTCCTCGACTTACGACCGGTTGGGTAGTCCTCGACTTACGACCGGTTTAGTCCTGGACTTACGACCGGTTTAGTCCTCGACTTGCGACCGGTTGGGGGTCACGGCATTAAAAAGGTTGAGAATCACTGCTTTAACCCCATCCGGTCTCCGGGTCTTCCAAAGAACCGGCTGTGGTTCTCTGATGGGTTGGAAGTGATTTGAGGGGGGTTGTTGACCTGGGTTGGGAGTTTGTGTGAACGAAGGGCGGTAAATCAGACCTGGGAGCCAGCGTGTTAACACCGTTGCTTGCCCCTTTCCCTCCTTGGGGGACAAGAATAAAAGGCCAGATTGTGTCATCACAGAGACGGGCACAAATCTCGCTTGCTCGAGGCTTGAGGAATGTCGCCTCCGGAAGGTTATCAGCTTGGAGCAGAAGGTAAAACACGACAACCTGGAAAGTTCACGGCTGGATTAGAGAAATTTCCATCTCTTAACCAATCTTCCCTGGCTGCAAAACTAGACCGGAGCAACTCTGATTGATGACTCTCTTTTTTGGGAAGGGAGGGAGGGAGGGAGGGAGGAAGGAAGGAAAGAAAGAAGGAAAGAGGAAGGAAAAAGGGAAGGGAGGGAGGAAGGAAGGAGAGATAAGGAAAGGGAAGAGGAAGGAAAAGAAGGAAAGGAGGGAGGGAGGGAGGAAAGAATTATTATTATAATTTATTATAATTTAATTTATATACCGCCCTTCTCCCGCAGGACTCAGGGCGGTGCACAGCGTATTAAAAACAGTACAAATACAAAACATAAAAATACAAACCCCTGTAAAACCAGATTAAAAAACCGAATATTAGAAGCTGTGTTTCTGTTTAAAATTATTTTTAAAATCACCCTAAATAAAATCCTCCCTAGGTCAGGCCCGCTTGCTGGAAAAGCCATGTCTTGAGGGCGCGGCGGAAGGTAAGGAGATCCAGAATCGTCCGGATCTCGGGGGGTAGTTCGTTCCAGAGGGTGGGGGCACCCACAGAGAAGGCCCTCCCCCTGGGGGTCGCCAGCCGACATTGTTTGGCCGACGGCACCCTGAGGAG